>NC_081185.1:72728046-73032948 GCF_029867415.1 Vicia villosa | reverse complement strand
AATCGATTACTTCACCAAGTGGGTAGAAGCTGCTTCATATGCTAATGTAACAAAGCAAGTTGTGGTCAGATTTATCAAGAACAACATCATCTGCAGATATGGTGTACCGAGCAAGATCATTACTGATAATGGCTCGAATCTGAACAATAGCATGATGAGAGAATTGTGTGAAAGCTTCAAGATTGAACATCACAACTCTTCGCCTTATAGGCCAAAGATGAATGGAGCTGTTGAAGCAGCAAATAAGAACATTAAGAAAATAGTGCAAAAGATGGTTGTCACGTACAAGGACTGGCATGAGATGCTCCCATTTGCTTTGCATGGGTACCGTACATCTGTCCGTACTTCAACAGGGGCAACTCCCTTTTCTTTGGTTTATGGTATGGAAGCAGTGCTCCCTATTGAGGTTGAGATTCCATCATTGAGAGTTTTAATGGAAACCAAGTTATCTGAGGCTGAATGGTGTCAGAGTAGGTTTGATCAATTGAATTTGATAGAAGAAAAGAGAATGACGGCTTTATGCCATGGTCAGTTATATCAGAAAAGAATGAAGAAAGCATTTGATAAGAAGGTTCGACCTCGTGTATTCAGAGAAGGCGACCTCGTGCTCAAAAGGATCTTGTCTTTCACCTCTGATTCAAGGGGCAAGTGGACTCCTAATTTTGAAGGACCATATGTTGTTAAGAAAGCCTTCTCTGGCGGTGCATTAATTCTTGCAACTATGGATGGAGAGGAGCTCCCACGTCCCGTGAATGCTGATGTAGTCAAGAAATACTTCGCCTAAATAATAAAAGAACAGCTCGCTAAGTTGAAAACCCGAAAGGGCGGCTTAGGCAAAAAAGAGCGTCTCGGTGGATTGAAAACCCGAAAGGGCGGTCCAGGCAAAAATTAGAGACATAAACAGAATAAAATACCCGGTGGACTGAAAACCCGAAAGGGCGGTCCAGGCAAAAGTTAGGGATTCATGGCAAGTAACTACATCAGACAAGACTTGATCATCAGCAGTCATCTGTTTATCATGAAGAAGTTCAACACTTTTCAACGGAAGCCTTTGCTCAGGAATTCCCAGTTGAGAGAGAGGATGGGGTCATTACATTTCAATGTACCTTTTCCATAAAATTACCACTTTCCAAACTTTGTATTAATCCATGGGGTCTTGCCTTTTGCAGGCTACCATTCTATTAAGAAAGTTTGAGCCTTTACCTTTTCATTTGGCAATCTTATTTCTTCCATATCTCTCAAAATGTCATTTATTGTTGATAGTAATTTTTGAAACAAAGAGAAAATTGATTTCAACAAAATCCTTTTGAAAATTATAAAAGAATTTTTACTTTGATTCATGAGTGCATTACAAGGAATGGATATGTTGATGTATTCATATGCAGAAGAATGTATTCCACTCAATGCACCTTTGGCCTGGTTCGAATATGGTTTAGAACTCAGTTACTGCGTTCTCTCAACTTCAATATTCCCTAGCCATCAAAAGATTGATAGCAGTTTCTGCTATGATGTTCAGTTTGGGACATGCTTGATTATGTCATCTTTGAACACCATCTCCTTTTATATCATCAGTGGTACGGTGGTATATATCTCTTCATGCCTTCAGTGGAACGTTGGTATGTGTTATCGTCAGTGGTACGGCGGTACATCTCTTTCATCGTCAGTGGTACGTCGATGTATATCTCTTTCTACCTCCAGTGGGACGTTGGTAGTTCACCTCCAGTGGAACGTTGGTGTATTTTGTTATCTTCATCGTCAGTGGTACGTCGATGTATATCTCTTTCTACCTCCAGTGGGACGTTGGTAGTTCACCTCCAGTGGAACGTTGGTGTATTTTGTTATCTTCATCGTCAGTGGTACGTCGATGTATATCTCTTTCTACCTCCAGTGGGACGTTGGTAGTTCACCTCCAGTGGAACGTTGGTGTATTTTGTTATCTTCATCGTCAGTGGTACGTCGATATACATCTCCTTCTACCTCCAGTGGGACGTTGGTAGTTCACCTTCAGTGGAACATGGGTATGTGTTATCATCAGTGGTACGGTGGTATATCTCTTTTCATGACATCAGTGGTACGGTAGTGTATTTCTCTTCAATGCCTCCATTGGAACGTTGGTATGTGTTATCGTCAGTGGTACGATGGTGTGATTAGCATTCTGATTCAGGATGCATACTTTCTCATCCCCAGTGAAAGAGGATGATCCCCTTTTCTCATCCCCAGTGAAAGAGGATGCTATAACCTCTCTGACGCGAAGTGTTTTCCTCAGAGAAGTTTCTTTCTCCACCAAAGTTCCGTCTCTCCAACAAAGTCTTGCTTTCCCCAGTGGAGTTTCTAAGACATTTGTTTCCCCAGCGGAGTTATAGCAAGACATTTGTTTTCCCCAGTGGATCACCAGTTACTCCCCAGTGTTGTCATGCTTTATTATCATTACATGCATTCATTAACATTGCATTGCATCTTAGGATCAAAAATTGTGTTTTATATATTTAAGTCTCTTCGATTTTTGTCAAAACGAAGATTTCCAATCATCGTATCTCCAAATCGAAGAAACTTAAATAGGGGCATCTGTCATACCCCAATTTTTGACCCTAAGATCACGCATCATTTGCATACCAATCATCAATCAAGAAATTTAAACCTAGATCTCTGCTTGCAATGTTGTGCTCAATTCATCTGCAAAGGAATCATCGAGCACCCATGTTTTAGTTTGTGTATATTGTTTTACTAACCAAAATACCAAAAATATTGCCTTGTGCTCTTGTATGTTTGTGTTTTGTAGGTACCAAGTCAAAATACCCATCAAAGGAGCATTTTTCAACATTTTCACTGTGCAAATCGATTTGCATAAGGTGTAAATCGATTTACACAACTGTTTCTGCACCAGATTTGCTTCTGCCATCAGTGCAAATCGATTTGCATAAGACAGCAATCGATTTGCATAACTGTTTTTGCCCCAGATTTTGCCTTTTTTCAGCCATGTAAATAGATTTGCATAATGTGCAAATCGATTGCACCAGCACGAATTTGGAAAAATGAAGGCAAATTTCAGCTTTTTGAAGTGTTGACATCATTTGCAAGCATGGGAAGCATGACTTGGTTCTTACATTTGATTTCCTACATCATCTAATCATGTACCCTCATGTGATTGCATCAAGACCATTGGATTTCATTTTTGGCTCCAAATCACTTTTCCAAGCCTAATTCTATTTTCCAATCCTAACTCCAAGCCACAAAATTTCCCAAGCCTAAGTGCTATAAATTGAGGCACTCCCCTCTTCATTTTTCAAGCTTTGATAGCCAAGAAACTTATTGCAAATTCTCTCCTCACCTCTTCCAAACCCATCACTCAAAGCTCTTTTTCTTCCACACAAATTAGTGAGTCACATCTTGAACCTCACTAATTTAGAGCTAAACCTCAACATAAACACTACTTTTCTTCATCAATTGTGATAGATCAAGGCTTGTGGTTGTGTGTTCTTGAAGAAGATTCAAAGTTTGTGAAAGATTTGGTAAAATTCTAGATCCAATCCATAATTCAAGATGTGATCCATTGTTGTTTATGCTTGATGCACCTTTGGTGCTACATTGATGAGATTTGCTTGCTTAATTGATACATTTTCGTGCTCAAATTGATCCAAGATCACAAGGTGTTTGGTTTTATGTTTAAACAAGTTTTCTTCTCTTTATTTGCTGTTTTTTTGAAAACTGTGTTGTGCAAATCGATTTACATCTTGTGCAAATCGATTTACATAACTGAAAACTGCGCAGATTTTGAAAACAGAGTTATGCAAATCGATTTACACTCTGTGCAAATCGATTTACATCTGGGCAGAATGCTTATTTTTGTGGTTTTTGACTTGTTTTTGGTTCTAACTCATCTTCTACTCCATTCTTTTGATATTTTCTTTGAATCACAAGTTAGAGGCCTAATTTCTCTCTAATTTCAATGGACTTAGGGCGTTGATAGGATGAGAATCCAAATCCGCAATATTAAGTGATTGAAATTATGGATGAAAGGAGCTTTTAATGTGGTTCCATCTTTTACTTCTCTTTTATTTTGATCGATGAAAGTCTTAATGCCTTGAGAATTCTTATGGATTCTTGGTGAAGACTAGATCACTCACCATTTTTCTTTTCGTGCGGTATTGCTTTCGGAAAACGATCTACATATCGTTCTTCTCGCATGCATTAGCACATAAAGTTTTGACCGGCCTCGTTGTAGGGTGATTTCTATATAAATCACTTGGCGATCTGCTTAACATAGCGCAATATTTCGTGTCCCGAATAAAAAAAAGATCAAATATGGAAGAGAATTGTATGCGGTTGATTTAAGACTTGTGGAGGTTTTTATCGTGTAGTCGCTATGATTTTATCAAGCTTCTGATAAGCCCCATTGACTTTAAATCCGAGTACATCATTCACTCACCATTGATCTCCTACTAACTTTGATAACATACTTGACAAGTTTCAAGATGGTTATCTTTAACATTTAACAACTAACTTTAATTTCCGCACCTTTACTATATCGTTCTTTATATTACCGCTCTTTATATTACCGCTCTTTATATTTCTCGCTTTATCGCTTTATTTTATCATTTCATCATATTTACTTTCCGTCATTTTTTCTTTTGTCCACTTGGACCATACTCTATTTTTCTTGCTAAAACACTAATAAATAATCAAAATCTAAAAAATACATAAGGTTCTCTTTGGACTATCAGTTACTATCCCTAGCAATTTGGAGATTCGGACTTATGGACCTAGTACCTTTGGACTCATTCTATTACTATCCTGTGATTGTTCTGTCTGTCTGGCATTGTTCTGTTGTATGTTTATGTGTGCAGGTATTTCCTTGAAAGCCCTTGATGGTTAATTCCAAGGCATTGAGATAAGGATTTTACCCAAAAACAGCCGTTACTCTGCCCAATTTTTGTCAGAATCTTAATGTGCTTAATGAAAAAATGGTGCTAAGATAATAAGTTCATCTGGATCCCCAAGTGTTAATGTGTTGGTATTGATAAATCCAAAGGATGGGAAAATTACCTTGGCTCTTAATGTCAAGTGTTGGCTTCTTATTCGGTTAGACCGTTTCTTTCCTTAGCTTTTATTTTATGCATTAGGTTAGCCTCTTCATCTCCTCCCATTCTTAAATTTTCAAAATCTTCTCCCTTTTTCCAAAATATTCTTATGTTTGCAAATCTTTTCAAAACCTTTTTCTTAAAAATATCTTTCGCCCTTAGTGGCTTTTCTTCAAAAGTTTAGACACCGTTAACTGTCGAAACGAGTGGTTATACCCCACGATTTTGAAATTGATTGATAATAACGAGATCTTTTCCGCGTGAGAGAGCTAGTGGCATACTCGTTGATTTTATCCGAGTTGGAGCCCTTCTTTCATTTGCGATGCAAAGAACTTGTTTGTTCTCATGCTCAAAATCAATGGCTGAGTATTTCTCTCTAACGACACCAAAGTGTTTATTCGTTTTTAAAACGTTTTTCCCAAAAGCGGAACTACATTAGCTCTGACTTCTCCATTGCACCGAGGAGGTATGTAGGCACAAGGCTTAACGCTTTGCCGAGCTTATTTTAAAAATAAAACAAACCGTTTTTTAGCACACACACAACACAGATTTTCAAAAAGGTTCCTGTGGAGTACCACAGATATGAGGGGTGCTTTAAACCTTCCCCTCATATAATCAACACCCGTACCTGAGATCTCTTTCTTGTTTTAAAAACAAAACTTTGGGTTTTACGTTCTTTTCCCTTTTCCTTTGAAAAAAAATAAAGCGCGGTGGCGATTTCAAACGAAATATTGATTCGAGTCATTCCTATGGCTTCGATATCAGATTTTCCCCGCTACACAAACCACGGGAGAAACCTTCGCGCAACTCCTCAATGGAAGGAGTCTTCTCAAACCTGATAGTGCCACGATCCATCCAGCCTTGGATACCTCTTTTCAGATTCTCACAACCCTTGGGTAGGAGTGCACAGTAATAATAGTCAGGGTCGCAACCTGGAAATAAACCAGCTTACAGCAACTTTCTCTTGATGTCAGGGAGAGGAGTTGACAGATCTCTTACGTCATAGACATGGATTGTGTCCATGATAGCATTAACAGTCTTGTCATGCTTTGGCATAGGAGCAGTGATGACATTAGTAGTCTCTGGGGCGTCAAACTCGATTTCGCCAGCTTCTATCATGTCTTGGACTTTATTTCTCAAGGCCCAACAATTGGAATGGTAAGCACATGTAGCCTTGGGATCATATGTTGGACTAGCAGTTTTGACAAACTTCAGGGGATCCTTCGGGGTGATCAATTTAGCCTTCAATAGATGTTGTAAGGCTTGAGACAAAGGCATGTTGATCGGAGTGTATTGTCTCCTTGGTCTATTAGGTTTGCGTTGATACTCTTGTTTGGGAGATTGTTGAGATGTTGGAGTAGAGATGAGGACGGCACCAACAGAATGATTCTGATCATTCTTACCACGGCCCTTCTGACTGTGGACAGCATTAGACTCGTTTCTTCCATGATATGGTTTCTTTGTAGTACCAGAAGATGCGCCCACTTGAATCTTCCCAGTTCGAATACCATTCTCAACACGTTCTCCAGTCAAGATAAGATCAGTAAACCCAGACGAGGAACTACCTAGCAAGTGACTATAGAATGGCCCAGTCAGCGTACCCATGAACATGTCCACCAACTCCCTATCAATCAAGGAAGGTTGGACTCTCCCAGCTAGATCTCTCCATTTTTGAGCATACTCCTTGAAACTTTCCTTAGGTCCCATAGACATGCTTTGTAGTTGAATGCGAGTTGGTGCAAGATCAGAATTGTATTGGTATTGCCTGTAGAAAGCAACAACCAAATCCTCCCAAGTACGGATGCTAGCACCCTCCAGTTGATAGTACCATTCGAGTTGAGTTCCAGATAAACTTTCCTGAAAGAAATGGATCCAGAGCCTCTTATCAGCAGTGTGAGGTTGAATCTTCCTTACACAAGATCTCAAGTGCATCTTGGGACAGGAAACTCCATCATACTTAGCAAAGGCGGGAGTTTTGAATTTCGGAGGAATAACGACCCCAGGAACAAGTCCTAGTTCTTCAAAATCCAGCCCAGGTACCTTCAAAATTTCCATGCTTCTCAGGCGCTCTTCTAGTAGTCTATACTTCTCATCAGCATAATCCTCGTCTTGAGGATACTCTTCTTCTTCTTCTTCCTGACCATCAGAACCTACATGGCTTCCCTGGTTGTTCTTGACACCGAAATCATCTCCTTCCTCTTCCTCTTCCTCGTCTTTAGGAATCCTAGCTTCTTCGGCCTTCTTGGGACGACCTTTGAACCTTCTTCCCAGGTTGATCACTCCTTTGGGTTTCTTGGTCTATTTCTCCTTCTTAGTCAGAAGGGCTTTCAGCTCGTCTTTCCCCTTAGACAAGTTCAGGATCAAGGCTTGAAATTCAGCATTCTGAGTTTGGAGATTCTTGACAGATTGTTCGAGATCCATCTTTCTTACTGAAATAAACAGCATAAAGATGAGGCATTTGTTTTTATGAAACCTGTGATGCGATGTTTATGAATGATATGATTATGCATATGCAATGTTCTCAAAGAGTTAAAGGCTTTTTAACACATTTAAAAAAGAAAATAGAAACAAAACAAATTAATTATTTTAATTAGAAACCAATGTATTATATGTTTTAGAGGTTACATCAAAGAAATACTAAAGAAATAATAAATAAAATAAAAGAAATCATTCTTCAAATCGGCGCTTCCTCTTCAATCCTCTGATTTCTTCTTTATGGGCTTTGACCATCTCGTTCTTTTCTTGAATAAGCCTATCAATCTCTCGCTCCCATGATTGTATTTGATCAGGTGAGATAAAGTCTTCAATCTTCCACTTGCGATAGAAATAGTCAAGCATGCTATCTCGTTCTTTAGCATTAGCCATTAGTACTGCTTTTTCTGCCTCAACCTCTTGTAGACGCTTTTCAAGGTCAGCCTTTTCTTGTCTTAAGTGAGCAACGGTGGCAGTAAGGTCTTCGTTCGGATCGGGTATATAACGCTCCACTTCAACGTGAACCTCTGGAGGAGTAATCCTTGGAACAACAGGTGTGTCAGATGGATATAGTGTGCCAAACTCGACGACTATGTCATAAATCCATTTAAAGTAAAGATCTGAAGGAGCATGGACCCTTGTTCCCAAATCTCTTGCACCTACCTTTTTTACTTCGTACCAAGCTTTAATGAAACTCTTCTTCTTTTCGGTTGTACCTGAACCATAGTCAAAACTTTCCGCACTAAGATATATGGAGCGAGGTTTATCTTTCAAAGCAAAACCAAACTGATGTCGAGCAAGTATAGGATTGTAAGTAATTCCTCCTTGGGTGCCAAGAAGAGGCACATTAGGAAATTCTCCACAGTGATCAAATAACTGAACTCCCTCGAACTCTTTTGGATACCAAATGATGTCATCATACGAAAGTTTCATAATCCTCTGAATCCAAGTCGAACCCTCTTCATTCTTTATTGCTGATCGGGGTAAGTGAGAAATAAACCACTTATGCAAAAGGGGAATGCATCCTAGAACACAACCTCGTCTCTTTGTCACTCTGGCATCAATGGAATGTAATAAATCCCAAAGTAGAGTAGGAACAGGATTCTTGCTAAGGAGGATTTTGATAGCAGCCCTATCAACAACTTTGTCGCAACGGTGAAACAGAACTTGTCCATATATCAACAGAGTTAGCACACTTTCCAAGGCATCCATGCTTAGAGCTTCAGCAAAGATCTTGGCTTTCTCGCATAAGAAATCCATGGGTATTCCAGAATAGTCTATTTTATTTATCGAAACCTCGTTGATTTCTGATCTTGGCAAGTGTAAAGCAGCAGCAATGTCTTCCAACTTAGGACCTCCTTCCTCACCATTGTAAGGGATTTGATCAGGTATGGGGATGTCCATTATATGAGAAAATTCTTCCAACGTAGGTACCAGTTGAAAATCTCTATAGGTAAAACAATGGAGAAGAGGATCATAAAACTGCATCATAGAGTTGAGGAGAGCTTCATCCACTTTGGTTCGCATTAAGCTTATCAGTTTGTTGAGAGGCTCGGAAAGAATGAGAGAACCAGTAATATCATCACATAAGAGTCTCAATGTAGTAGGTACTTTCTTGAAATTGAGGAAGAAAGGCTTTCGGAAGAGAATTCCCATATTCAAATAACCTACAAAACAAATTATGGTTAAAAGACCTTCTTCTCCTTGAGATGGGTTAGTCATGTCATGAATGCATGTATGCATGATGCATCACAGAAAAACAAATCCACACAAATCACACAATTTTTGGCTTAAGGCTTGCATGGAGTCTGATCAGGTGTCCTTCCCAAGGGTATTTCTACGGATAAGGAAATTTGAGCAACGGGTTCTATAAGTTATCCAGAATTGTCAACCCTTCTAAAGCACCCTCGGACATGATGCATTTGCACCATGCAATGATACTTTGAGAGAGAACCTATCTGAATTGTAGCATCGGGTAGCGACTAGTTCTTAACATTTGTCAAGAGTAGTCCCCCCACTACGTTCCTAAAGGCCAGGATGGGTTAAGGGTAACTAAAGGTCCTTGAGCTCCGGCGCACCCACAGACACATACATAGACCCCTCTCATTTGAGAAAGGTGTGCATATGCTATGGAGTCCTAACTCAAGTGTGAACTTCATATTGACTCATCTCCCATATATGTGAAAGAGGTCGCCATGACTATGCCACTCCTAATCTTAAATGTTCTTGAATCCGGGAATAGGATTCGTCCTTCATTTAATTCCCAAAACGCCCCTGAAAAATAAAATAAGCAAAGCAAACAATAGAAAACATTTAAAGTGAATCCTAAACTTTTAAGGTAACCCCTCTTTTATTCGAAAGTATCCATAGCAGAGTCGCCAATTCTGTAACTCGGTGAACTGACTTTATCGAAATGTGCGGATAGCAAGAGTCGCCACCGACTTTTATTTTATCCAAATATTAGAAAGGCTAAAAGAACAGAGAAAAACCTTTTAAAGAAATTTTGAGTTCGGGGGTAATTATGCAAAGGGAAGGTGTAAAGCATCCTTTGCATCCATGGTTTTCCATGGGCTCTTAATTGCTTTGCTCTTTGTTTTCAGAAATGTAGAAGAAAAAGAATAGGGACTTTAGCTCGTAAATGAGCGTAGCCCTTTTGAAGAATTGTGAGAAAGAATATGAAAAATATCTTTAGAGCAAGGCAAAGCAATTAAGGGCAATTACCTTATAGTTTGAAAAAGGAGTCCTTTTAGCCTTTCAGGGTGAAATGGTCTATCCTTGCCATAAGTGGGCAGGAAGCCTTTCATTTGGAGGTTGAAGGGTCATCGAGAGTTCGTTCGCCATAAGACTGTCCCATGCCATAGAGAGGCAGGTAGTCTGAGGGAAGAACCAGAATAGCCTTTCGTTTAGGCAACCAGAGGATACCTCAGCCTTTTCGAAGGCAACTTTCGAGGGTCGAGATCATGTGTATCGAAGGCAGCATCATTAGGGACCATGATCTTAATCGAGGAAACATGGCTGAGGTATCCTCGTATTCGAGGGACTGGCTTTTTCGCAAAAAACACAAGGCAACAGGCAACAGGCAACAGAGAGGTTTACCCAAAAGTGTGCGTGTGTGCACCAATCACGTGATCATATTCAGATACTTATCTTGTAATTAGTGATCTAGTTTGGTTAACAAGTTGCACTCCCTAGAATTACTAACCACAACAATTAATATAATCAGTAATAATGGGGGAAGGGAAATTGCAACCAGCGGAGGAGAGGGGAATTGAAATCAGCGGGATAAAATAAAGTAAATAGGTTTGAAACAAGTAATAATATAATTGAGATTAGTGTTTAGGGTTACCGATACTCGACGCTTTGGCAATTGACAAACCCTGAAAAGGTGGGAAAAATGGCAAACAAAAAATGGGGTAAGTGCATTATTGGTTCGGAGGCGAACATTGCTAACCCTAATAAAAAATAAAAGATAAAGAAATTAAGAATAAATAAATAAAAAGGCACTTAGCTTTGCATTTTGAATTTGATCTGACATGGTTGGCGGTCGGAGGAAGCCTCAGGGTTAACCCTGAAAAATGGCAAGGGCAAAGGCAAAGAAAGGAGGGGTGAGTGTATGAACAGTTCAAAAAAGTATAAAGGGTAAACCCTATAATCAGAAGGAAACAAAATAGACTTTGAAAATAAAAGAATCGAATACTTAGCTTCGTATTTGACGTGACGCGTAGTCGGAGTGTATTTGAAGAGTCAACCCTGAAAAGAAATACAAAACAGAAATATTTAGTGTATGGTTATCCCTCGTAAACCCTAATTAAGATTCAAATTGAATATAATGATAAATTGATTTAATTAATTATTGGTCTTGCGCCCTAATTAATTAAATCGGGACAAGAAAATTAAATCGAGTGTAAGAAATAATTTAATGAATTTTTTGGAGTTAAAATAACATAAATATGAATTTTGAATACATATAAGTAATTAAATATAAATTAAATAAAAGAAAATAAATAAATATATAGTTAAAATGTTTTAAATGAAATAAATATAATATATAAATAAGTAGATATAATGTAATAATAAATATTAATTATAAAAAGAAAGATAATAAGTATATGTGAATTTAATAAATAAAATAAATAAATTATTAATTATATAAAAAAATTTTAGAAAATAATATATATAATAGTTTTGGATTATATAAAAAAAAGAATTTATAACAAAAATATATATGTATGTATAATATATATAAATAAAAATAAAAAGGAGTTGTGTAATAAAAAATAAAAAAATTTGCAAAATTCTTAGCTTGTGATCCTGTGTGGCAAGCTCCTGAAGGTCTATGGTAGGTACGCAGCTTCAAGAGCGTTGGATTGAGCAGATGATCAAACTGATGGTTGTGATGATGACAACACATGGTAGCGCGTGCGTCTTAACGCACGTAATCTCTGAATTTTGAAAGAGATGCAGCGCGCGTTTTCTGGCCAGTGTGGGCACGCCACGTGATCGTCTCCTTGCTCCATCCGTCGTCTTAGCTCTGTAAATTGGATTTACCGACGGACATGCTTCGTAGCCACAGAACCCGCACATACGAATACAAGCAAACGAACGAAAAAATATTTCACGAGGCCACCATTCAGTTCGTCTGGACCTCGCGAGTTCATCTATGGCCTCAATTTGATCAAAGGTTACCTGTATTGAAAACCCCTAAAACAAACCCTAATAATCTAACAATGGCATATCAATGCCCATCCACGCAAACAACATAACGATGATCCAGAAACATTCCAAATACCATGGGGATGAATAATATGCAATCAATTTTCAAGAATGATGCATGAACTCATGTAATCGAAACAAAAAAGGTAGCGACTTACCTTGCTAAATATGAGGCAATTCTGGGAGTATTGATTGAGTGTAATGGTCCAAACAGCTTCAATGATCCTTAGGGAACGTGTAGCAATGCTTGGAATAGGTTGAATTGCCTTGTATCTCAAATTCGAATTTGAGATTTTTTGGTTTCTTGCAAGCTCGGGTAAGGTTTTCAAACTGCAGAATTTATGAACCCTTGCACCTTGGACTTGTAATGTACTTATAGGAGAGTGATTAGGGTGAGTCTTTGGCCTTGAATCTTAAGAAATCTTTGATTTGCAATTTGGGAAATTTGATTTTAAAAAGCTTCTAAAATTGGCCAATCTTGCTTTAATTATACCAATCTTGCTTTCCACGAATTTGCACTGATTATGTGATATATTTGATGATGAAAATAGATTCAAATCACACCTCTTGCCAAAGATATTATTTTCTTTTGATTTATGTCATTTTAAATCCTTTTAATTGAAATAAAAAATCACAATAAATCAAATAAAACCATATATTTTCGTGGCAATAAGATCTTGGGCTCTTGGATACTTGAGGATCAAGATTGGATTAAAAGAACTTGAGCCCATTTGCAAAAATGTTCAAATTCTTTCACATTTTTCCCTCCAAAATAGTCTAACTTTGACCAAGTCTATCTCTCTCAATTTTTGAGATATGGAAGTGTTCTAGGACTTTTTAGAAACCTTAGAGAGTCCTCTAACCAGTGTCTTTGGTCTCATATCAAAATTATTTTCCATGCTCCTTATATATCCTTTTGAAAAAAGTGTCTTTTTGTTGACTTTTGAAAAGGACCTGTAATGTTTTAGTCCATATCTCTCAAATGGTGCATTTTTAGACTTGGCATGTGAGACACAAATTTGTAGAGAATCAAATTTCCTTCAAAATGAGCTTTGGATGGAAAATTTTGGAGGTTCCATGTGAGGGTTATGGCTGGTCAAAGTTCAGTTGACTTTTCCTATACAAAACCCTAATTTAGAAACTTTTTGATTTGTTGATTTTTGATCTTTCCTTGATGAACCATGATCAATTCTTGATCAAATGGTGAATGATACTCCAATATGAGGATCTTGACAAAAAATCAGGAGTTTTGACTTTACTTTGACCACAGTTGACTTCTAGGTTAACCTAGTCGACTGTTGACTTTTTGAACAATTGAGTGACCAATCTTTTGAGATGAGACTTGATATTTGTCATGGAGATGATGTGAGATATATTGAGCCATATGAGATGCCTTGGAGCCATTGATTCACTGATTTTTCTTTGGGTAAACCAAACCCTAGTTTCTGAGCTTTGTATAGGAGAATGTGTCTTGGAGCTTTATGTATTGATTTGAATTTGAGTAGGAGAAATAGTATAGGCAAATTTTGGGGTATGATAACTGCCCCTGTTCAATTATCTTAAACCTGAAGATGTAGAGTGGTTTGTATGCCAGTCGGTATCTGAAGGTGGAAGGTGATTGAACACTAGAATACCAAGAAATTTGCCCTAGCTGAAGTAGGGACTTTTGTCGGAGATGGGCTTGAAGATGCCATCCAGTAGTTGTTGGAGTGTTGATTGTTACGGAACCGTCCGAGGTTTCCGCTTTTAGACTTTGAACGTTGATTATTTAAGGAACCGTCTGAGGTATCGACTTAAATTTGAAGTAGATCATTAAGGAACCGTATAAAGTATCGACTTAAATTTGAAGTAGATCATTAAGGAACCGTCCAAGGTATCGACTTAAATCTGAAAGTAGATCATTAATGAACCGTCTAAGGTATCGACTTAAATCTGGGGTAGATCATTAAGGAACCGTCTAAGGTATCGACTTGAATCTGAGGTAGATCATTAAGGAACCGTCTAAGGTATCGACTTAAATCTGAGGTAGATCATTAAGGAACCGTCTAAGGTATCGACTTAGATCTGCGGTAGATCATTAAGGAACCGTCTAAGGTATCGACTTAGATCTGAAGTAGATCATTAAGGAACCGTCCAAGGTATCGACTTAGATCTGAAAGGTTTTGAAGTTGTTTATTTGACTGCAACTGTAACCTGAAAAAAACAAAGTTAGTTTTTTATGCCATGTCATGATGCATGTAATGTGTTTATGTGCCGAGATTCTCAAAGTAAATGAGAACCTTGCATGTTATGTACGCATCTGTCGTGATGCATTATGTATTATGTATGAACATGTATGCAATTGTATGAATATGCTTATGATTTATGACGTATGTCTATGATTTATGCTATTTGACACATCTTGATTGAGAAGGTGGATCTCCATGTCATTGTAATTTTGATGTTTGATCTTATCTTGAAGATGCTCAGCTGGGGATTTGTGATTTGTGTTTGGGGATGATCAGTAACTTGATGTACCCTGATTGGGGATAAGAGATATTTGATAAATTCTGTTGGGGAACTATGTCTTTTGAAGATATCTTCTTAATGAATGCTCTGTGGGGATTCCTTCAGATTATTGACTTTGAAGGTGGACTTCTGGATTACTTTGGACATTGTTTCTTCGCCCTTCCTATCTAATGAACTAATAGATATTTTTATGACAAAAAGATAGATGACAATCATGTTCATATGCATATGTTCATTCAAAATTATCATTGGACGTTTGCGTATTCGACAAAGAGAAAAATGGAAACTCGAAAGAGAGAAAGTGACTTGTATTAAGAAAGCCATGAATAGGCAACATAAAAACATATTGTGTGTTTTTTGAAAAAGGTACAGAATAAAACAAAAGAAAAGTAGCTATGTGTAAACAATCCTATTGAGTTTCAACCCTACTATTGCTATTATGTCTTCGAGCATCTCATCCCTTGCTTGTTGGAGAAAGATGAATGAGTCGATCCGAGCCTTTTGAACTTGATGTTGTAGATATATCTGATTGATGAATGATGTGAACGAGACATAGTCGTACGCTTAATCCTTAACATTTGCCTAAACCGCCCTTTCAGGTTTTCAGTCTAGCAAGATACCATTTTTTGCCCAAGTCGCCCTTTCGGGTTTTCAACTTGACGGGTGTACATTTTTTGTATATATCCCTAATTTTTGCCCAAACCTTTTTGGTTTGCCGGGATGCCCTTACTTTTTCCTAGGTACGTCGACCTAGCGGGTCATATTTATGCGTAGTTTATTTTGGAGTTATAAACAGCGGGATTTTGGAGTTAGGTTTTTAAATATTTAAATTTAAATTTGTTTATTTATTTATTTACGGTTTTTATTTACAGTAATTTTCTTCTACAGTAATTTCTTTTAAATGCTTATTTAATTACTTGTTTTACTGTATTTTTATGGGATATTTAAATTGCGTTAAAACATAAGTGTGGGAATTATCCTTGAGACCAGGGGGGACTTGCATCGCCTACGAGTCTTATTGATAATTCCACTCAGAGTGGGTTGAATATCCGGAAATGTGCAAAACGAGGCTTGACTTTGTTGAGGGCGGGACTTGGTATTTGGCTGATCTCTCTGAGAACCTACCCCTAAAACTCGAACCTCATGGACAAATGAGTTGTTCTAAAATATCAAGTGACAAAAAGTCTCGGACGTTACGAACGACCCCATGAGACCCTTGTTAGAACATACCAATGGGAAGGGTAGACTCCATAAGCCGTCATGTCGAACCTATGAACTTAGGGCTTTTGTGCTTAAGCGCTTATTATATGTTTACGATTTATATACTGCGAATATTTGTGTTTTTTACTTTTGCAGGTCTTCATATGCGTTCCCTAGCCTGTAGGGACTCTAATTCCAAGATCATGCCCTTCCCGCGAAGGACATCTCCATTCGCACACGTCAATTGGTCTCTCGATGGCCATGAGACCTGGTGGCTGTCTTGATTAGTCACCCTACGCCTACATCTACGCACTCCCTATCCAGTAGGGATTCTACTTCCAGGATCACATTCTTCGCATGAGGGACGAATTTGTTAGCATACGTCGATTGGCCTCTCGATGGCCATGAGATCTAGTGATTGTCTTGAACGGTCACCCCATGCTTGCTTCCGCACACCCCCTAACTTGTAGGGTTTTGGATTTACATTTATACATCTTTCATCCCTAGCTTGTAGGTATTTCACTTTGTTTGATATCGTCCTTAGATAGGTTGTGTTCCGCATAGAGAAACTTCCCACGAGGGACAACTTCATTGGTACACGTCGAACGACCTCTTGATGGCCATGAGATTTGGTGACTGTCTTGAGCGGTCAGAAACTGCTACCTTCTGCGTACTCTTTAATCTAAGGGATTTCCATCGGCATCTAGCTTGCAAGGAGTTCACTAGGGTCTAATGTCGCATAGGCTATCCTTAGGGTTATATCGGCCGCACGCCTGCATTGCATTACATACAAGGAGTTATAATACACAAAAAGAGGAGCCTTTTGCATACGCATGCATTTACATTTTTATGCATTCATACATTTACATTTTCATCCTCACTCGCATCTACACTTACCGTGCTAGCCAATCTCCCGAGACTCCCGAAGAAAATCAAAAGGATCATAAATTATGGAGAAAGGAGGATAAATTATTGGGAATGAGATGGGTCTTACAAAGAAAAAAAGGATGCCTTTCGCCATGCCAGCTACATGTCCATACCTTTTCGTAACAGGATTGTAAATACAACAAAGGTTATCATCGAGAAAGGATTAGTTCAACAAAGAAGTTCCCCCATAGATACACTCAAGAGGTATCTAGTCATAAAGGGGTTCATCTTAGAACATATCAAAGTTTACAAGGACGCTCTACGATAACTTGGGGGGAAAGGGTCAGCCCAACTGGGGCAATATCTGGAACGAAGATCCATAATTACGATGGAGGGAAGGCGACATATGTTAACTCCCCACCAAGGGGCAAAAGGGTCATAGGTTTTCTATATCAATTTACAAATACTGAAGGTTGCAAACGGTGTGATATTACTCCTAGAAAAAGCAAAAGAGGTTCAGTCAAAGGAAACTCATGAAGTTCCGAAACGACGAAAACCCACCGCTAACAATTTATTCCCGACAGATTTGACGTGCCTAAGGAGAATTCGAGGTTACCCTTTACTTATACAAGTCCATGAACTAAGGAGTAAAACAAGGTCAACAGATTTACAAAGGAGATTGTCCCTAGGATCAATAGGTTTTGTCATGATCAGAATTTCAACCCCTACGATTGCTAAGTGTTACTCAGGTTAAAAGTTGTACCTTCGGATTAACAATTCTAATGGGATAACCATGCAGGTTTTGGAGTCATTCTTTTGCTCACTACTACGACTTTCCACTCGCACACTTCCATTCTATTTTCAATTTTAAATTTAAGATTATTAAAAAACATAAAGGAGAATAACGAATACAAATAACTAAATCTCGCTAAACGTATGCTTTCAAAGTAAGACCGAGCCGGCGATGTACATGCATTGTTTCAATTCCTAAATATTGGAGATATAAGGATGTTAATCCCTCGTCACCCCCTCGAGCCAGGAGTTGGAGTTTGTTTATACTTTTCCAATAAACCTTGATTTCAACCAGGGGCAGGGTAGATTTCGATTAATTCAATGGTGTATTTTGGTTGTCAAGAGAATCAGCCGATCCAAGCAAGGGTTCAAGCAAAGGTTTAAGCGAAGGTTCAAGCAAATGTTCAAGCATAAGGATCAAGCAAAGGTTTAAGCATATCTTCTTCCTCGCATTCATCAAAAAATGAGGAAGCAATAAAAACAATACTCACAAATTCTTCCTCAATACATCATCAAGGACGTATCAAAGTTGAAGCTTACAAATCAAGGTCAACATGGAAGTCACAACGTTCAATATCCAAGGATCAATATCTCAAAAGGAGCATTCAAAAAAAAAAAGAGGAAAGCGCCCGCTGAGTTAAAATGGAAAATTCCATGAAAGAAAACAAAATGACTTAGGGCATCCCAATGGATCAAACTCAAAGGCATTGGTTCATGCAAAAATAAGGGATAAAAACAAAGGCAAAAAAAATCAAAGGATAAACTTGTGACTGCTAAATCATCGAAGCTTCCCGTCAATGGATCTTTACAACATTTTTCATCGGTGCTTAGATCTCTACTAAGGCTTCTACTCAACATCTAAACTGAAACGATTCTCTTACATACAAAGCACATTCATTTGATTAGGCGAATTTTAGGATTTGGAGAACATCAAGGAGAAAGGGGTAGGATAAATAAATTCCGAGCCTTATATCTGTTGTTTCTTAAACCATGAACCAGGCCAAGTTACAACATTCAAAAGTCCTAATTGAGGCAAGGTTAACTACGAAAGCATATTAAGCAGGATTTTGTTATACTGACTCCTAGGTTTGTTAAAACTGTTCCTAACCACTGCACTTCTTCAAACATTCATTTCTAATCATCCAGTCCTAATTCATAACGGACTTTGATTTCAAAACTTGCATATGCATCGCATTTGAGTTACTTCTCAAAGGGTACAACGTCATCTACGAATATACACTTAGCATCAAGGAGATCTCGAAATTGGTTAATCAAAGGCGATCATTTCTGAATAAAGACTCTCGAATGGGGGAACCACTTCTAGAGGGTTCTTCTAAACAGGGGCAAAATTTCAAGGATTTCAGGGGCATATAATCAAGGATTCTATTAAAAAGGGGCATTCATCCTAAGTTTCAATCGACTTGGGTCACATCTCGAAGCAATAACAATCAGGGTCATGTCAACCATGGGAGAAAATTCAAATGGATAGAGCACTACGGGTAGTCCTCCATATCCTGGAGATCAAGGGCATGCCCTTCAATATAAACGTCGAAGCATATAACAAGGTTATTTCTCAGGGCACTGAAGGATAGAAAAACACTTAGAAAGGGGGGTTTGAATAAGTGTACTTTAAAAACTCTTAAGATAAAAACAATTGCACAATGATTTTTATCCTGGTTCGTTGTTAACGAAACTACTCCAGTCCACCCCTTTAAAGTGATTTACCTCACCTGAGGATTTAATCCACTAATCAACCTTGATTACAATGGTTTTGCACTTAGATACCTTCTAAGTCTTCTAGAGTATTCTGATCACAACTTGATCACTCTAAGAACACAATGCTTAGAGACCTTCTAAGACTTCTAGAGAATCTGATCACAACTTGATCTTCTCTAGTTCCTTTACAAATTAATGTAAACAAATTATTACAAGAGTATTACAATGCTTCTTAATAAGCGTTAATCACAACTGTGATATTTCTCTTAAAGTTCTAGCTTAAACTCACTAAGATATTACAAAAGTAATGTGAGGTTGAAGATGAAGTTTGATAGCTTTTGAATTTGACCGTGTTTCTGTATTTTGCGCGAAAGTGTTCTGTTCAGCTTCTCATCAGAACTTCTATTTATAGACATTATGAGAAGATGACCATTGGGAGCATTTAATGTGTTGCGTGATCCGTACATCATTGCATTTAATGTTTCACTCTTTTGTCAACTACCTTGAGCCTTGCTTTTCCTGCTTTTATTGACTTTGCCTTTAATAGCTTCTAACGTTCCTTTTGTCAGTTAGCATAGCCTTCCATCTTGTACTTGCTTCTGATCTAATCTTTGTAGATACAACGTTTGAATATCAGAGTCATTCAGCTTGGTGCAGAGCATTTTCTTGTCTTTTGACCTTAAAGAGCTTCTTAGTGTGATACCATAAGAACTTCAGTGCTTCAGCTTCTGATCTCAAGTTCTTCTGATGCTTCATAGACCATCTTCTGATTCTGCTTGACCATCTTCTGATGTCTTGCAAGACCATGTTCTGATGTTGCATACTTGAACCTTCTGAGTCAGTGCTTTTTGCGCTGATTTGTGCATACTCTATATATATTTCCTGAAATGGAAAATGCATAGGATTAAAGTACCACAATGTCTTATATAAAATTCATATATAATCTTATCATCAAAACTAAGAATATTGGTCAGAACAATTCTTGTTCTAACAATCTCCCCCTTTTTGATGATGACAAAAACATATATAATTGATATGAATTTGCAATCAGAATATCAGATTTCTAAATACATATTTCACAGATATAGCATAAGCATATAATCATAGTGTGTGAATATGTCTCCCCCTAAGATTAAAAATCTCCCCCTAAAATAAATACTAGAAGAATTTATAAATAAAAGACTTCCCTGAGCATTTTCCATTTCAGTCGAGACATCCACATTTGCATAGAACTTCAGAACATTCAGAGCTTCTGCATCTTGCTTCCATTGGACATCTTCAGAGCTTTGAATTTCTTCTAGAATCATGTCATACTTGATTGTATCAGAACATTCTTGAATGTATTAGAGCATTATCAGAGCATCTTTAACATCCTGAAATGTTACAGAACAAACTAGACATCAAAAGTCAGAGCATGAATGAAACATAACATTCTTTTAAGAAAGAATGTGTATCAGAACATATGAGGAATAATAACGTGTTGAGCATATTTTGCCACGATAATATCAGAACATTCTTCCTTCTGCTTCTGATCTTGAAGCTTCACATCCCTAAGCTTGCTTCAAATTCCAAGAACATGCTTCTTCCTTGAATAGCATATTCTTCATGTGTTTGCTTCTCAAGCCAATCACATGTTCTTCATGTATTTGCTTCTTATGCCAATCCTGCAAAGATATTCTCAACGACATAGAACTTGCAAATAGCATTAGAAATGTTGAGACTTAATCCCAGCAACTGATAATATAAATCAAATCAATTATCACGTTTTCTCCCCCCTTTTGTCATAACATCAAAAAGCATTAAAATATTCAGATGAAAAACAAACAATATGGAGAGAAGAGAATCATATTTCATTGATTAACAAAATATCAGAAGATACAAGAAGATGCAGGAAAACAGATGCAACAATAAAAGACAACAACTAAGACCAAACGACTACGACTAGCCTAGCTTAGAAACTAGTTTTGCCAGAAGGTTTTGAATCTCAGTGGTCCTTGCAGACTGCTTCTCCACAAAGGTTTTGAATTCCTTATGGGTTTCCTCATGCTTATCCAGATGAGAAACAATGTCAGCTTGACTCTGTTGAAGAGCCTTGACAACGTTCACAAGAACCGAAGGTTCAGCAGTAGAAGCTTCACAGCTATGTCCAAAGGAATAGCATTCTCAACAGCAGTATCCAATATGAGAACATCTTCTTGATTTTCCTGAACAGGAATTTCCTTAGAAGGATGATTCTCAGCATCTTGCTTTTCAACATCAGCTTCTGACACAGAAGCGTCTTCAGCATATTCAGGATTAGGGATCTCAGGATCTTCATTCTCCAGAGCCTTAAGAATCTCAGCCAGATTCTTTGGAGGTGTAGGAGCAGCAACTTCTGAAGGATAGAGAACTTCTAGAAACACCATATTTGGTGCTTTCTTTGAGGGATTCTCCCTTAGCCAGTTGAATATCGACTGAAAATCTCCAGTCAGAACAGAATATGGAGATGAGTATATAAAGGGACGGATTTGAAATGAAATGCAATACGTGTTTGAATGAATATGATTACAGAAAACATGGAATCAAATGCATTTAATGAGAGATGACATTAGGAGAGATAATGTGAAATTTGAAATGATTTTCACAGTTACCTAGGGAGGCGTCTCCTCAACTGCACGCATGCTTGTCCAAGTAGAGTGAACACGTGTTCATCTTCTGGAAAAAACTGGTGACAGCTGTTTTACTTTAAAAGAGATTCTGAATCAACTTAGATAATGAAACGTTAGTAATAACAGAATCAGAATTTCTAATTGATCAACATCAGAACTTCTTATAAGAAGATAAAACAAAAAACATTTCAGGACTAATCCATACGTCAAAACTTCTCATCTTCTCATTCTCGACATAAATCCATATTGATATTCTTCATAATGAACTTAAACCTATCTTCAGCAAGGGGTTTTGTAAATATATCAGCCCATTGATGGTCTGTATCCACAAAGTTTAAAGAAAGAACACCCTTCTAAACATAGTCCCTAATGAAATGATGTTTAATCTCAATATGTTTAGCTTTGGAATGTAAGATAGGATTCTTAGATAAACATATAGCAGAAGTATTATCACAGAAGACAGGGATGTTACTCTCAAATATTTGATAATCTTCTAGTTGACTCTTCATCCAGAGCATTTGTGTGCTACACCCAGCAGCAACAACATATTCTGCTTCTGTTGTTGAGAGGGCAATGGTAGCTTGCTTCTTGCTGTACCAAGAGATCAGGTGACTTCCAAGAAATCGACAACTTCCAGAAGTACTTTTCCTTTCAACTCTATCTCCAGTATAATCAGTATCACAATATCCTACTAAGTTGTAATCTTCAGATCTTCTGTAGACTAAACCAACATTAGTAGTACCTTTCAGATACCTCAAAATTCTCTTAACAGCTGTTTAGTGAGATTCTCTAGGATCTGATTGGAATCTTGCACACAAACAAACACTAAACAAATGTCAGGTCTAGAAGCAGTGAGATATAGAAGAGAACCAATCATACCTATGTAGAGATTCTGATCTACCTTCTTACTTACCTCATCCTTACCTAGTATACACGTAGGATGCATAGGATTTTTGGCTTCTGTGCTTTTAGAAAGTTTAAACTTCTTCAGAATTTCTTTCACATACTTCGTTTGATGAACATATGTTCCATAAGAAGTTTGATTGATTTGAATCCCAAGAAAATACTTAAGTTCTCCCATCATGCCCATCTCGAACTCAGCCTGCATAGACTTAGAAAACTCCTTTCCAAGTGTAGCATTAGATGTTCCAAAGATAATATCATCAACATAAATTTGACAAATTAAAATATCTTTCCTAAAGGTTTTACAGAAGAGAGTCGTATCCACTTGTCCTCTAGTGAAACCATTATTCAGAAGGAAAGAACTTAATCTTTCATACAAAGTTCTAGGAGCTTGCTTCAATCCATACAATGATTTCTTTAATTTGAAAACATGTTCTGGAGACTTAGAGTCTTCAAAACCCGGAGGTTGGTGGACATAGACTTCCTCACCTATATAACCATTTAAGAAAACACTCTTAACATCCATCTGATATAGAGTGATGTTATGTTGAGTGGCAAAGGAAGTCAATAAGCGGATAGATTCTAACTTGGCCACGGGTGCAAAGGTTTCTGTATAGTCAATCCCTTCTTACTGACTATAGCCCTGAGCAACGAGTCTAGCTTTGTTTCTTACAACTTCTCCTTTTTCGCTCAGCTTGTTTCTGAAGACCCACTTGGTTCCACTAATGTTGAATCCTTTTGGTCTAGGAACAAGATTTCATACATCATTCCTTGTAAACTGATTTAGTTCTTCTTGCATGGAAATTATCCAGGCTGGATATTCTAGAGCTTGATTAACAGAAGTTGGCTCGATCAAAGAAATAAGACCTTATTGTCCTTCTGCATTGTTCTTAAGGAATGATCTGGTTCTGATAGGATCTTCTTTCTTCCCAAGAATGACATCTTCTGAATGAGCAGAAGTTAGTCTTGAAGATCTTCTGACAGTTGGCTCTTCAGAATTTATGAGATTCTCTAAAGACACAGCAACTTGATCTTCTGATCCTTTGCTTTTGGGTTCTTCAGCTTCTGAGATTGAGACTTCAATATCTGCAAAATTCTCAAACTGATTTGGCTTTTCAAGACCAAGCTTATCATCAAATCTGATATTGATTGATTCTTCCACAACCAATGTTTCAGTATTGTATACTTTATAGCCTTTTGAGCGTTCAGAATATCCAAGAAGGAAACACTTCTGTGCTTTAGAATCAAACTTACTCAGATGATCCTTAGTATTCAGAATATAGCAAATACATCCAAAAGGATGAAACTATGAAATGTTGGGCTTTCTGTTCTTCCACAATTCATAAGGAGTCTTATTAAGAATAGGTCTTATAGAGATTCTATTCTGAATATAACATGCAGTATTTATTGCTTCTGCCCAGAAATGCTTAGCCATATTGGTTTCGTTGATCTTGGTTCTGGCCATTTCTTGTAGAGTCCTATTCTTTCTCTCGACAACTCCATTTTTCTGTGGAGTTCTAGGGCAAGAGAAATCATGGAAATTACCATTTTCTTTGAAATAAATCTCAAAGAATCTGTTGTCAAATTCGCCACCATGATCACTTCTGACCTTTATGATTCTACACTCTTTCTCAAATTGAATCTGAGTGCAGAAGTCAAAGAACATTGAATGAGACTCAACCTTGTGTTTCAAGAACTTTACCCATGTCCAGCGGCTATAATATGTGAGGACAATAGTGTAGTTTTCATGATGTCAAAACATTGTGAATCAACTACAACTTAAGTGGAATCATAGAAACCAAGCAAATGCAACAAAGACAAGTATTTTAGGCTACAAGACACTAATAGGTCGGCTCATAAACACTATAGGTTGACCTACTACAAGCATTTTCTGAAAAATTCTATGTAAGGGCTGAATACGTCGACGCATTATATCTTTAGGTCGACGCATGGAACATTGGTGTTATCTCGGGTATGCGCACGCCGACTCTTCAGGTCGACGCATCAACTTTTGGGTGATTCAAGTGCAAGAGCAAAATGAGCCGACGCATTAAAGGAAATTGAATTATCTACAACTTTGTCTCTCACAAGCCAAGGCCAGAAATGCTTCGTTTGAGAGATATGGTACAAAAGATTATAGGTCCCTTTCAAAAGTCAACCAAAAGCAGTTTTTTGTCAAAGGGCATATCATCAAGATAAAATCTACAAATGAAAAATATGTTCCAAAGTGGCTTGTAGAAGACATCCTGATGTTTCCAAAAAGTCATAGAACTCTTCCATATCTTAAAAATTGAGGGAGATATGCCTTGTCAAATTTGGGAAATTTTGAAGGCAAAATGTAAAACAAAAGTGGTTCAAAAGGGGTATTTTTACAAATGGGTCTGACTTTTTATGATCCAATTTTGTTCCTAAAGCCATCAAGGATCTCTAAGTCCAGTCCCATGATTAATTTATTTTATTTGATATTTTATTAGATTTTGTATTCATTAAAATATGATTTTAATCAAATAATTGGAGGAAAAAATATAAAAGGATTTGATTATGATTTGGGATCCAATCAGAATCACTCATCAAATGGCACACATTGGATGTAAAATTCGTATAAGGCATTATTGGCATGAGATTGGAATTAGAAGGACCAATTTTAGAAAGATTTGGAATCAAATCTTTTCAAACTTCAATCAAGGATTCAAAGAGATTTTTCCAAAGATTTCTAACCTAGTTCCATCAAATATATATAGAGAACTCGTGCCAATGCAGAAGGGGGATTTGGACAAGGTTTTGCAGCCCAGAAACATTCATACGAAGCTTAAAAACTCAAGGAAAGTGTGGAATCGGTTTTGGAGATAGGGCTCAATTCAAGGCATTTTAAGGATTCAAATACGTTCCTAAGGATCTCCTTAAGCTGTTCCAATCACTACCAGGTCTTGAATCACCAATAACGCGTGCCCAGAAATCACGGTTTGTTCTCTTTGATTTTGAATTCGAATGCTATATTTTTTGCATCCTACGTACAAATCGATTGCATATTCATGTTCTCCTTGATGTTGTGAACGTTTCTGTTTGGTTTAATTTTTGTTCAAGCGTACGTATGAAGGATCACCATTATTAGGGTTTGCAAGCTTCATATTAGGGTTTTATTTGCAGGGCCATATTCGAACTCAGGATGACGGTAGGAACTCATCCATGGCTGTAGAACTAATTTCTATTGTGTGTAGGAGATTTTCCATGTTTGCAGAGCTATGGCAACAACACAAAACGGTGGGTATAGGTCTTTTTGTTTTTTCACAAAAAAATGAGGAAGACGATGGCGTGTCAATCAGCCACTCGTCCATTCAAAATGGTGCGCCCTTTTTTTCTTTTAATTAACGTATTTTCATATAATATGTTTTGTTTGCACTCGTTTAACAGTTGAAGTGTTTGGTGGGAATGGCAAGTACCCTAATGTTTCACCTAAGGGTCCAAGGTTCGATCCCTGGCCCTGCTGTTATTTTTTTCAACAAATAGCTGCTACAGATCCCATGCGCCTCACTCATAAAGCTTGTCATGTGCCTTCAATTCAGCAACACAGGATCATGCCAACATTCAGATCCAATGCGTGGGAAGATGAAGGTGTACCATAGATCTTCAAAGGCCAGCAATACAGGATCCTGCCCAGGTTTCTATATTTTTTATTTATTTATTTTATTGTTTAAATATTTAGATTAAATATTAGTTAATTAGGTCTAATTTAATTAATTTATTCAATTAGGGTTAGGATAATAAAATTAGGATTAGGCTAATAATTAGAGGTTAGGATTATTTCGATTACTCGATTTAATTAATTTAATCAACTTTAATGGTAATGATCATAAAAAACCCTAGGAGTGTGTGATCAAGGTATTAAGGTTTGCTCAATCCCACTAGCCATTGGCCAAAGTATTAGGATTAGGGTTTTCTAACCAACTTAGGCTTTAGCGAAACAATCTTAGAATTTTATTCGCTTCGATTAAATTAATTGATCACGGTGGGTACTAATCAATTGTTTAATTAATTAAGTTCAAATCATTTATTTAAAATACACTTATTTGGCTAAAAGGTTTTAACCATTCTATTGGTTATGATGATTAGCAATCTCTTTTAATTCGTTAGTGGTTTTAATCAAATCTATTGATCGTGATAAAAACGATAATCAATTTCCAAAACAATTAATTTATTTAAAATACACTTATTTGCTATTAGTGATAATCGAATCTATCGATTAGAATTGTTAGTAATACTTTACTAATCTATTAATTATGATGATCAAACCTATTGATCATTGCGATTAATAGTGCATATTAAAAATCAGGGTTGTACGCCAAACTTTAAAACACATCAAACCAAAACTACGGATTTTCATCACTGCGATAAGGTAATTCAAAATACCTTGCAAACCACAAATTTCAAAACTACGATAAGGTAACTCAAAATACCTTCAAATACATTCATATCAAATTCTAAGGCGTACAACCCTGCCCCGAACTACGTAGACTCTGATCCTCCCTAAGGAGGTACGTAGGCACTTGGCAACAAGGCGAGTCCACTTCCCCAAAACCCTAATCAGGTTCGAATCATAACGTTAATCCTAATTGGCTTTCATGTCACTATTATTTTTATTAGCCATAAACCTCACAATGCTCTTAAGCTACAAACCTTAAAAAACCTTAGGAAAGGGTTAAGGGTGCCTAACACCTTCCCTTGACCTGAATATAATATCTTACCATGAATCTCTTAACTGCGTAGAGTTTCCTATTCGCCCTGGTAGAATAGGTGGCGACTCTAAATTCTAAATTGTTAGGGCAGGTTGCTACACTTGTGTTTTGGAACAAAGAGGAAATTGGGATAGTTTCTTGCCTTTGATCGAGTTTACGTATAACAACCGTTTCCATTCAAGTATTGGAATGACACCTTTTTAAGATCTTTATGGTAGAAGGTGTAGAACTCTTTTGTGTTGGTATGAATTGGGGGAGAGTGTTGTGGTTGGACCCAAGTTAATTCAAGAGACTACGAATAAGATTAAGATGATTCAAGATAAAATGAAGGCTTCTCAGAGTCCTCAAAAGAGTTATCATGATAAGAGGAGGAAGGCTCTTGAGTTTGAGAATGATGAACATGGTTTTCTTCGAGTTACGCCAATGACGGGTGTTGGTAGAACTTTGAAGTTGCGTAAGTTGACGCTGCATTTCATTGGTCCTTATCAGATTTCAGAGAGAGTAGGTGAAGTGGCATATCGGATTGCATTGCCACCATATCTTTCTAATCTTCATGATGTGTTCCATGTGTCTCAATTGAGGAGGTACATTACGGATCCATCGCATGTTGTTCAATCAGATGATGTTCAAGTAAGAGATAATTTGACGGTAGATACATCACCTATGCGAATTTAAGATCGAGAGATGAAGAAGCTTCGTGGTAAGGAAATTGCTTTGGTGAAAGTGATATGGGGTGGAGTGACGGATGGCAATATCACTTGAGAACTCGAGGATAAGATGAAGGAATCGTATCCGAAGTTATTTTTTTGAGGTAATTTTCGAGGCCGAGATCTTTTAAGTGGGGGAGAGTTGTAACATCCCAATTTTATTATATATTTATTTAATTAGTATTATTTGGTGTTTTGATAATTATTTTTTTTAATTAATTATTATGTTTGATGATGTTTGTATGTGAACCTATGATTAGAAACATGTTTAGGAACCTTTTATGTGTGTTAAATTCTGGTTTGGATGAGTTTTGGTTGGCAAAAATCAGATTTGAGTTGGTGTTGAAAGTGCTGAAAACACACAGAATTTTGCTGCCCGGTGTCATCCGCCGAGCAAGCTTCGGGCGAGTAGTGGGCGAGTGAGCTTTTTTTGGCCACGCTACTGCCTTGGAGCGTCGGGCGAAGGAAGCTATTGTGATGTTCTATATGATAGAATAGGTTTGATTAGCACTTGATTGATTAATTATGATGTTGTTATATGGAATACCATGTAATTGTCTTGTGTGAGTTATGTTTTTGGTATGTGGCGAATAACAACTGTTGGTATGATTTGTGGTAATATATTCATGATAATTGTGATTGGATATATGATGGTAGTAGTAGTTTGTTGTAATTGTTAATTGTATTGTGAATGTTGTGTACAATTGGCGGATAATTCATAGAGTTGGATTATTATCGTATGCGGTAAGTTAAGATTGATGAGATAATCTTAATTGCATATAATATTGGTATTTGTACATACATTCATAGCATGGTCGGCTTTATTGTGGAAGCATTGAAACTTGGGTTCATATGGTAAGAGACGTTAATCCTTGAATGGAAATAGGCGTAGAAGACGTGATCCTTAATTGGAGATAGGCATATTGGCTTTGATCTTGTCCGGATCGGAAGTGTGGGTTGGATTCTAGATATTGAATCGGAAAGCGGTGAAACTTTGGGTTCACATGGTACCACCACATGCATTGAGTCACATTTATACATTCGAGTCACATTGTATGCTATGTGATTGTTTTTGTATCTATGATATTTCTTTGTAGAATGATTGATATATGGTATATGAATTGTCTATTTTGAGAAGCGTGATGAATTTTTAAATGTATGCTTGTTTATGTCTGCATTTCCCATTATTATGAATTCTATAATAATTTGAATTCTCACCCTTCTGTTTGAATGTTGCCCTTTGTTGGTAACGTGCAGGTCCAGACGAGTAGTAGCTTGTCCGAGGACTTAGACGAGGAGCTCCTGAGTTTGTTATTTGATTATGTAGCGAGTCATATGCTCTAGTCATGTAACACTTGGGGGGATTTTGTATTGACTTATGCTTATATTTGGATATTGCTATTTTCTATGTTTTGTTTGATATTTTTGATATGTTGTTTAAAGTCTATGTAGCCTAGATTGTGAATTTTAACTAGCATGTTTGGAGATGTTGATTGAATTTGGTAGATGAATATAGTGTGAGATATATTCATTGAAACTTTTGATAGAAATCCTATTGTTTTCCGCAAGCGTTTATGCATAAAATATGAAAGCATGAGATTTTCAATTTGTGTTACAATATGATTGGTGCATATTATAAATGTTGTATGTTATTTTGGGATTTTCATTTTGTGGAAATCAACATGTAGCGTCCTTTTTCCTTTATGCATGATTACTCTGTGAATTATATTTATAATTTGGGGTTAGAAAAGGGGTGTTACACACAACATCACCTTATAATTTAATCACATTTATCAATTAAGTATTCCACATCACAAATAAATCAATATCACCAAATCACACATCATCACAACAATGCAATGCAACAATAATAGACTCATGCATGTGGTACCAATTCATCACTGATAACTCTATCATCGTCCTCCAAAGATCCCCACCATAAGATCGATTCCGGCTTTGAATCGGAGCTCAACACCAAATGCACTAAATTTATACAATGGGATTAAGGTCAACAATGGACTGAGGTCCTACAACATTACTGGACTTTCGCCCTACAATTATGCTATGAATGCATGTTGCTCACGTCACAAAATCAACGACCACGACTAGTCAAAATAGCATCATCATTCATGTATTCATCCAAGTCACATCAACACTCAACATACACATCATACACATCTTATTCAACTCCACACACAAATCACTAAATAATCATATTATCAATCAACACAACAACATTCACTAGAATCAAGTATAGAACACAAGGATTCACAAAGTTGAGTTTCATACATAATGCCCTCTAAGCCTACCCAATCGTACACAGTAAATTCCAGAAAATTTCCAGAAATTCTAATAAAATATAAGTTACCATATTCTGAAATCAATTTTCAAAAGTAATAATTTTTGTTTTCAGGGATCGCGCTAAGCACGGCCCTACCATGCTAAGTGGGCTACCTACTGTAATTAGACCCATTTTATTTCACAGAGTGCTCTAAGCGGGCTCCACCGTGCTACGCGGGCTCTGCGATTCTGCAGAAAATTTCTGTATGACCTGCATCAAACCAGTCCCAATATTTTGCCCAAAAACTGATTTTTAACATTAATTTCCTGCGATTTAAGGTCAATTAACCTATTTCTAACATGGATTAATCATCTTAAACACAAAAATACAATTGTTCATCATGCCTCCAACGATCTTCATCAAACCCTAACCTTCAAATCCTCAAAAATGGCGGATTCGAATATAAAAAATGTTACTAACTAACAACATAACAATCATCATTATCATACAACACTGCCACAACCGTTTTCTTGTTACAGTTTCGATGACCGTAGCTATTTCAAAACTTTTGTTTCGGTTACCTTTTTCAATGGACGGTTCAAAGCCAACTCATAATTGCATCGTGACTACGAATATGTATTAAATGATTCACATTCTCCAAGATAAGGCTTTTCCGATTTTTGCTCCCATAAATGAAGAACTTCTACGACAACAAGATCTCCAAACTTCAATAGAAATGTATCAACTAACTGTTCAAGATTCTCAACAGATTTATGCATTTGAGCATCATCTTCCTACTTCTCGATCTTCAGGACCATCATGGTTACATGACTTTCAACAATTACAAGATTCATTAGGAGCACTAAATGTAAACAAAATCGTGTTGAACATTTTCAATCTAGTATAACAACAAAGCGTAAGGCTAATTCTTGTGTAAAAAACCAACAAAAGATTCCAGCTCAAATAGAAATGTGACCGAAGGTGTTGCCAAATATTCACTCTAGAGCCATCTCGAGGTATGTCACCACCGATTTTAGGTCACAACCACCAAGATCTCAAGATTTACCCAAGAGGCATCACCCTCGTCACCTTATTAACAACTCTTTCCCCCATGACTTAGGGGACAGAGACAACAACCATAAACCCATAGAAGAGCATCGCCCAAGGAAATATTACTTTAATCGTTCTTGAAAAGGACACAAGCATAGCTTTTTGAGATATGCCTTTGCTCACTATCGATGAAATCTATTCACCAAGCATATCATTGATCGTCATATCCATAAGGCTTTGTTTGAAAGTTTGGAGAGGGAGAGAGGAGAACTTTGAAAATGGGGCAGGAATGAGTGAAAAAATGGAGGAATTTCGATAGATATGGGTTTGGGAGTTTATTTTCTTTCATAATACAACATTCCCCTAGTTTGGAGAACTAAAAAATTGTATTGGATACGGGATCTAGAGGATTTTGATAATTTGTTCAAATATTATCTATGTTGTTATTATATTCTAAAAATAAAAAATATGTTAATGATAAAAATTTATTTATCAATCTATACAAAATCATTCTTTCAAAAAAAAATATTAAACATTTCTCTATAATTTCTATAAATCTAATTTTTTCGAAGCCCTCTTCCCCTCCCCTCCTAACTTACAAACAGAGCCTCAGTCTTTAGAGAAACCCTCAAAGTTAGAAAAGTATGACAAATATGGAGATCCTGATGAACACATTGAGCATGCAGGCAATGTAATTGACTATCTGTTAGCTGGAGATTTCGACGACCAAAATAAAGTTGTTAGACTGTATGTTTTGAAGAGAAAATAAGAAAGAGTCAGGAAAAGATATTTCTTAGAGTCCCTTCAAATAAGAGATTTTATTTAAATTGAGTTGAAGCTTTTAGTGAAAGTCTGCAAGATGTTTTAAGTGAGGATTGAAGATATTTGCAAAATATTTCGAAGAGTATAAACATTTTAAATAAGTCACGTGGATCGCGTTTCGAAGGCTTTGAGCGTGAATATTTGAATTTTGAAGTAATTCGTTTAGCCGAAAGGACGCGTAGAAGCCACGTGGCATTTTGTTAGAAAAAGACCGTTAGGGTCAAATTAGTATAGATAGGAGTCTTTTTTTTATGTTAAAAGGGGTGTTCATTTTGTACAAAGTTACTCAAAATTGCTCAAGTATCAAGTGTGAGAGAAAGAGTTTGCTGAGAATGCACGTGTAACACCATTGTCATTATAATATTGTTTTCGTTTCATTAGTACGGGTCATTTACATAATTTTCGTCAAGTTATGTCATTTATATTTACAGTCGAAATTCTTTAAGTCTTTCTTTGAATTTTCTTACTACATATTCTATTGCCTTTAGACCAATTATGAATTCGAGTATCTTTTTTAATAGAGTCAAGAAGATGAGTTTAATAACTAAAACATAATAACTCAGGCACATGTCCTAGGATCAATCTAGTCGATCCTGTGAGTTACCAAAAATATACATAAGAATTTGGAAGACTAGCGGTTGTTTACCAGAAATCATTGTAAACACTTGTTAGAACATAGTTTGGCTTCTAATCATATTTTAGTGTTTTGATGATAACAAACAAATGAATTTTGTATAAGCAAACATGGTACTCTAATTATATATTTCTAATTTCATAAGATGCACCCGTACCATCACAATCAGAACGTGGAATATATGTAAAGCTGGATAAATGCAAGAGATACTCAAGTCTTCAAGGCAACTTCTGATACTGCACCAAACCGCTGAGAACGCATCTACAACAGAAGCTGAAATACACAACTCATCAGAAGATCACGAAAACTAATTCAATGAACACATCTAACACAAAAGCTGAAATACATAGCTGATCAGAAGATCACAAAGACTGATTCAAAATAAAGCTGTTAAAGACATAATCATTAGCAAAACGACTACAACACTCCAAAAGTGAAATTCCCAAGGTTGATTGAAGAAGCTATCCACATGCAAATCCTTAGAGAAAACAAAAGCTAAAACAACACGCAAATCATTTAATACTGCGTACAATAGTTGAAGATAACGGGAAAAAATTCTAAAAGCTATATATTCTTGATCTCTTGAATCAAAAACACAACAACTCACACGAGAACATTGCTACTTTGAAAAAACATCAAGTGTGAAGAAAAACGCTCTGAAGCAAAACTCCTCTATTCATATTCTGAGTTCATAACTTTGTACTTAAACTTAGTGAAATATCACAGTGGTGATTACAGCTTGTTAGAAGCATTTCTATACACTTTCATCAGAAGTTACGTGGTAACAGAATCCTTGAGAGACCGGTTGGGTCAAGAGTCTCAACAAGTGTAGGACTAGTTGAGTCTTAAAAGTTGGTTAGTCACAAACAGTTGGTTTGTGCAGGACTGTTAGTCACCAGCAGTTTGACTCGTGCACTGTATTGTGAGTCACGGTAGTTGGTCGCGCAAGTGTAATCAAGTTTTGATTATAGTGGATTAAGTCCTCATTGAGAGAGGCAAATCACTTTGTTGAGGGTGGACTGGAGGTAGCCTTATTGATAAGGTGAACCGGGATAAAAATAAGAGTGTTCTGTCTTTCCTTCATCAAGTTTTTTTAAAGAATCACTTATTCAACCCCCCTTTCTAAGTGTTTCTCAACCTTCAATTGACATCTGAGCGCCTGGTTCTGGGTGCAAACACTTAACTGTGTCAGAAGAAGATCCAGAAGGAAAACACTATGGCGAATGATTTAAACAACAATGGCTACACTAAACCTTATGTGTTCGATGGATAAAATTTTGATTATTGGAAAGATAGGATTGAAAGTTTCTTTTTAGGACAAGATCCTGACCTATGGGATATTATGGTAGATAGTTACAATCATCCAGAAGATGCAGGTGAAAATATAGCAAGGAAGAACATGACAGATAAACAAAAATAGGAATTCAAAAGTCATCACAAATCCAGAACTATCTTGCTAAGTGCTATCTCATAGGCAGAATATTAGAAAATCACCAACAGTAGGGGTGATCAAAACCAAACCAACCCAATAGAAAACCGCAAACCAAACCAAACCAAACCTAAACCGCAAAAAACCGCATTTGGTTCGGATTAGTTTGGGTCATCTTTTAACAAAACCGCATGGTTCGGTTTGGTTTGCGGTTTGTATTTTATAAACCGAACCAAACCGAATCAAACCGCATTATGTTACAACCTAACTTTTACTTAACTCACATCCAACCCAAACTTAAATCTATAATACCTTAACCTTATGATTACGAACAATTTTCATCCTTACACATGATTTTAGTCCCGATCTTCTCAAATCTCTAATAGCATTATCGCGTCTTCTTTGCCACATACATCTTCTCTCTTTTTCTATAATCTCTACTCTCTTATATTCTTTCTTTTTCACCTTCTCATTTTTAGGCAAATGTTCCCTATTTCAGTTTCGTTTTTATCGCACATCTTCTTCTCTAATCTCTCAACTCTTTTGTTTTTTCTTTTTCACCTTCACTAATCTCTCGTATCTTCTATTTTTTTGTTTCATTCTAATAATTTTTATATTGTTTTATACTATTATTTTATGTTTATTATTCCACTTTTGTCTAATTTAATTTTTACATATTAAATAGAAAGTTATTGCCAAAATATGACGGGTTTTGTTGTTATTTAATAGTGTATGAATGTCTAAATACAAAGTTATGTTATCATCTATATGTATATGAATGGTTCAATAAAATATTTCTAAAAAACCGAACCAACCGCACCGAACCAAACCGCATTAGGTTGGTTTGGTTTGGTTCGGATTTTTTTTAAAATCCAACCGAACCAAACCAAACCGCACGATTTTTTCTCTTGCGGTTCGGATGATTTTTTTCGTCAAAACCGCCCAAACCGCACCGCGATCACCCCTAACCAACAGAGGTACATCACATGATATATTTGAGTCACTCAAGATGACTCATGAAGGCAATGCTCAAGTCAAAGAAACGAAAGTTCTGGCCTAAATCCAGAAGTATGAAGCCTTCAAGATGGAAGAGGACAAGACTATTGAAGCCATGTTCTCAAGATTTCAGACCTTGACTGCTGGCTAAGAGTTCTAAACAAAGGATACACTAAAGTTGATCATGTAAAGAAAATAGTCAAAAGTCTACCTAGAAGATGGGGCCAATGGTTACAACATTCAAATTCACAAAGAATCTTTACGAAGTATCCCTTGAAGAACTTATCAGTGGGTTAAGAAGTCATGAGATTGAGCTCGATGCAAATGAGCCTCAAAAGAAAGGTAAAACTATAGCCCTTAAATCTGTTAAAAATTTGAAACTAATATTCTACAGGCTAAGGAAGAATTCTCAAGTGAGTCTGGATCAGAGAAAGAAGATGAGTTGTCTCTTCTCTCCAGAAGAGTAAATCAACTCTGGAGGAGCAAGAAAATGAAGTTCAGAAACTTCAGAAGACCAGAATACAAAGGAGAATCCTCTGAATACTGAAGGTCAAGCAGAAGAAGTAATGTATGCTATGAATGCAACAAACCAAGACACTTCAAAAGTGAATGTCCTAAATTTCAAAAAGAAAGGCCTAAGAAAAGGTTTGAAAGGAAGAAAAGTCTGATGGCTACTTGGGATGACTCTAAATCACCTGAAGACGAATACAACTCGGAAGATGAACATGCCAACATAGCATTCATGGCCACCGTTGAAAACAGTTCAGATTCTTAAACAGAAACTAATGAGGTATTTTCTGAACTTACTAGAGAAGAGCTAGCAGAAAGTCTTTCTGAACTTCTAGAGAATCACAGTAGATTAAAAATCAAATATAAGAAGCTAAAAAATAGCTTAGTAGATGAAACAAAAATACTTAAAACTGAAAATGGTGAGCTTTAAGATAATAATTTGAAACTTGTGGAAGAACTGAAAAATCAAAAAATCCTTAAGCCATAAAGTTCTTCAAGCACCAAAGATATTATGAAAGAATATGACGATAGTTTTCAGAAATTCTTTGCTAAAAGCATAAACAGAAGTAAAATAGCCTCTATGATTTATGGTGTAAGTAGAAACAATCGAACAGGAATTGGTTATAAAACACCTAAGGGTAAGGAACCATATATACCTAAATTGGTTGATGATATGAAACTAAAATATAAATCACTGCACACACATTTTAACTATGGTCACACTCATGATATCAAATTTACATCCTACTCTGAAAAATATTGTGCTAGACCTAAGCTAAAACAAAGCTTCATGCACACTAACATCAAAGGACCCAAAAAGATATGGGTACCTAAGGAGAAAATGATCTATGTTGCAGATGCCTTTAGCAATGAAGTCAAAACACCAATCATGGTACCTAGACTCTGGATGCTCGCGTCACATGACGGGAAGAAGGTCTATGTTCCAAAGTTTGGAACTTAAATCTGGCGGAGACGTTAGATTTGGAGGGAACCAAAAGGGAAAGATCATTGGATCAGGAACTATTGGAAATGGTAACTCTCCCTATATAACTAATGTTTTACTAGTTGAAGGATTAGCTCATAATTTGTTATCTAATAGTCAATTAAGTGTAACGGTTATGATATAGTCTTTAATCAAAAGTCTTGCAAGGCTATAAGTCAGAAAGAATGATCAATTCTTTTTACTGGTGAGAGAAAGAATAACATTTATAAGATTGATCTCAGAAAGTAAGATGTCTTTTGTCTGTAAATGATGAGCAATGGGTTTGGCACAGAGAATTGGGACATGTTAGCTTGAGGAGATTATCTCAACTCAACAAACTCAATTTGGTAAGAGGACTCCCCAATCTAAAGTTCAATTCAGATGCTCTCTGTGAAGCATGTCAGAAGGGAAAGTTCTCAAAATCCTCTTTCAAATATAAAAATGTTATTTCTTCCTCCAGACCTTTAGAACTTCTACATATTGATTTATTTGGTCCAATGAAAACTGCATCAATAAGAGGTAAGAAATATGGATTGGTCATTGTAGATGATTACAGCAGGTGGACATGGGTAAAATTCTTAAAACATAAAGATGAAACACATACTGTATTCTTTGATTTTTGTAATCAAGTACAAAATGAAAAAGAGTCTAAAATCATTAAGGTTAGAAGTGATCATGGAGGAGAATTTGAGAATCATCTCTTTGAAAAGTTCTTTAAAGAAAATGGAATCTCTCACAATTTCTCCTGCCCTAGGACACCTCAACAAAATGGGGTTGTAGAACGTAAAAACAGAACATTACAAGAAATGGCTAGAGCCATGATTAATGAAGCTAACATGGCTAAGAATTTTTGGGAAGAAGCGGTGACAACTGCATGCTATATTCAAAATAGAGTGTCCATAAGACCTATTCTTGAAAAGACTCCTTATGAACTATGGAAGAATAGGAAACCTAACATTTCATATTTTCATCCTTTTGGTTGTACTTATTTTATTCTTAACACTAAAGAACATCTGAACAAGTTTGATTCTAAGGCATAAAAGTGTTTTCTACTAGGATATTCTGAACGCTCAAAAGGCTACAGAGTATATAATACAGAAACATTAATTGTTGAAGAATCAATCAATATCAGATTTGATGATAAGCTTGGCCATCAAAAGCCAAAGTAGACTGAAAATTTTGCAGATACAGAAGAGCAAATCTCAAATCTTGATGATATAGAAGATGCATTAGATATCACATCAACCATGGAGAACATAAGAATATTTGAAGAGAATCCTCATAAAAGATTTCCAAGACTAACTACACATCATTCAGAAGATGTCATCCTTGGAAAGAAAGATGATCCTATCAGAACTAGAGCATTCCTAAGAAATAATGAAAATTCATTATTTGGATTAGTGTCAATTATTGAGCAAACTTCAGTAGATGAAGCTCTTCAAAAACATATTGGATTATTGCTATATAAGAAGAACTAAATCAATTAACCAGAAATGATGTATGGGATCTAGTTCGAAGACCTAAAGGATTGAACATTATTGGAACAAAGTGGGTATTCAAAAACAAAATTAACAAGCAAGAAGAAGTCATCGGAAACAAGGCACAACTGGTTGCTCAAGGGTATAGTCAGCAACAAGGTATTGACTATAATGAAACCTTTACCTCAGTCGCCAGGTTAGAGTCAATTAGATTATTAATTGCCTATGCCGCTCAATTTAACATAACACTATATCAAATGGATGTTAAAAGTGCATTTTTAAATGGTTATATCAAAGAAGAGGTGTATGTTCATAAACCCATTGGATTTGAAGATTTTATATATCTTGAACATGTTTTTAAACTAAAGAAATCTTTATATGGCCTAAAACAAGCTCCCAGAGCTTGGTATGAACGACTTAATTAATTCCTCTTAGATAAAGGTTTCACAAGAGGGAAAGTTGATACAACACTCTTTCGTAAATCATTCAAAAATGACATCTTAATTTGTGAAATATATGTGGATGATATTATCTTTGGAACCTCTAATATCTCTCTTGGAAAAGAATTTGCTAAGTCTATGCAGGAAGAATTGGAAATGAGCATGATGGGTGAGCTTAAATTTTTTATGGGAATTCAAATAAACCAAACTTCTGAAGGCACTTATATACATCAAGAAAAATATGTCAAAGAACTTCTGAAGAAATTCAAATTATCTGAAAGTAAAGAAGCAAAAACCCCCCAATGCATCCTACTTGCATCTTAGGCAAAGAAGAGGTAAGTAAAAGGTAGATCATATGCTCTACAGAGGTATGATAAGATCACTACTCTACCTAACTGCATCTAAGCCTAATATTCTGTTTAGTGTGTGTTTATGTGCAAAATTCCAATCAGATCCTAGAGAATCACACTTGACTGCTATTAAGAGAATTCTGAGGTATCTGAAAGGTACTACTAATGTTGGACTGTGTTATAGAAAATCCAAAGAGTTTAACCTAGTAGGTTATTGTGATGCTGATTTTGCTGGAGATAGAATCGAACGTAAAAGTACATCTGTAAGCTGTCAGTTTCTAGGAAATTATCTGATCTCTTGGTATAGAAAAAAGAAAGCCACCATTGCAATATCAACTACAAAAGCAGAATATGTTGTTGCTGCAGGCTGCAGCACCCAAATGCTTTGGATTAAAAGTCAGTTAGAGGATTATCACATCTATGAGCGTAAGATTCCTATTTTCTCTGATAATACTTTTTCTATATGTCTTTCTAAAAATCCTATTCTACCCTCCAAAGTTAAACACATAGAAATTAAGCATCATTTCATCAAGGACTATATTCAGAAAGAGATATTAAGCTTAAACTTTACTGATACAGGCCATCAATGGGTTGATATTTTCACAAAACCACTTTCTGAAGATAGATTCAAGTTCATTCTAAAAAATATTAGTATGGATTTGTGTCCTGAATGAAATCATTCATTGTGCTTATGGTTGAACTATCTAAAGTACAACTTGTTACAAGTTATCATCTAGAAATATTTGTCCAACTCGGATCAGAAGTTTGTTTTCTAAGATGAGTCAGAAACTCACCAAATAAAATTGTCGATCCACGTATACCTGAGAATTTGAGCACATGTTCAATATCTGATAGGTCACGCGTGTAAAGCAAAATGAGTAATAAGTCATTGGTAACTGTTGCATTAATTTCTCTACGTTATCCCTAAAATATCCTTAATCATAACGCTGCTATTTCTTGGTCTTTGAAACATTTCTCTCTTCATTCCATAATGCATACAAGTCTATACATTGATTACCTAGACCAAACGTTTTCTCTCCTCATCAATCCCCTATAAAAGTCCTCCTGTGTCAAAACTCTCTAACATTCAACTATCCAAATTTGTGTCAATTTTCTTTCACTCAAAACCTTCCTTCACCATGACCTCACAAACAACCCTCATTGTCGTAAAAGAACAAAATTTATAGCCGGCCCAGAGAGACAACTACTATATCAACCTCTGCCATGAACAAGGATGGGAATCCTACATTTCTCTCCTGAATGGTTGATCGCGACTTTACGTGTCTATTAATCTTATGACTGCAAGTGCACAGTCGTGTCGTGTAGTTTTAAAAGATATCAAATCCACAGGGACTATGAATCGATCTACCGTTATCTAAGGTTACTATGTAAAGCTAAGGCTACTAATGTTTTGATTGTTTCTAAGGGGAAGTGATTGTGAATTCTAAGAAATATAATAATAGGCGGATATAAGTATGTATTTTGTTTAACTTTAGGAGATCCGAAGGTCCATTGGCTAATGTATTAATTCGATTAAAAATCTTTATTAATTCAATTGATTAAAAGTCCTCCTCTCAAACTCTCGCTCTGTTGATTTAGACTACTGTCCTAACTCGTAATGTACGCTTTCGCCATCCCATTAGATTTAGAAAAGCTTTTTGGAAACAATGTAATTAATAAAATGCTTGTTTTATGAAGTTGTTATCTATTTAAATCTCCTAATCTCAAACTCTCGCTCTGTTGACTCGGAGCATGCTAATATCCCTAACGTACGCTTTCGCCATCCCGCGCGGGTGTAAAAACATTTTTTTTAAAATGAATAAGTTCTAATTAGTTTTAATACGCTTTCGCCATCCTTAAAACTAATGTCCTATGTCTACTATCCAATTAAAGATCTCAAACTTTCGCTCTATTGATTTTAACCTTTGACCGTCTTAACCCCTCAAACTTTTGCTCTATTGGTTTTAAGACTTACTAATTAAATTAGACATACAAACCAAAAACAAGTGATATTTAATAAAATATAATTAAGCCAATTTATTTCGGATCCCACGGTTAACTTACTTTACATACCGATACCTTAATTTATTAGCCAGACATATTAATACGGTTAAACATGCATAAATTCAATTGGTTTATAATAAAAGGCATGTTAAATGGCATACAATATATCATGCAATAATAATATAAATAAAGGCGGTAAATAATAAACCTGAAATAAAATAAATCTGAATTGAATTGAATCTTGAAGTACTCGAACTTCCACCACAGGTTGGCTGGATCGTTCTTCGGAAATTATCGGGCAGAAATTTAAAACAAGGAATATAAAAGATAAATCTAACGTAAGGCTAGATTTATAAAAGTTTCACAACAATCTCCGTTGTGGAAATTGCTGTGAGAGAATTAAAGCAGTTGAATTGAAGGCAGGAAAATAAATGATGGTCACAGAATAATTTCGGCTGCACTTCGTTAGCAGAAAATCGGACACTTTGAACAGAAGTTGCAGCCTCTATTTATAGCTGAGGGTCTGCAGTTGAAACGCGTGAAAAGAGGAGCTTCTCTTGGCTGGGGCTTGGAGACGTGCGTCTCCACTTTTTGGGGAGACCCTTTGAACGACTTGAGACGTGCGTCTCAAGTGGAGAATATCCAGGAGGTAGCTGGAGACGCGCGTCTTCGTTTGGTGAGGTGGCATAGGGACGTTGGAGACGTGCGTCTCCACGTGCTAGGTTGACTTGGGCCACGCGCAATTGGCTTCTTCGTGGGCTGGACTTGTAGTATGCACAATTGGGTCTTCTTTGCACCCCTTTCTTGCTTCAGCACCCCTTTTTCATCTTTTAGGCACAAATAGTAGTGATTTTAGCTCCATTTCTTTCTTTTTCACAAATAGTCTCAATATGAGCGAAAAACCTGAAATATCGCAAATACCCGCATAATATCACAATAAAAAAATATAATTAAGGAAATTGCTAATAATATTTATGGATTTCAAGCTAAATATACGATATAAAATCGTGTTATCAAATTCCCCCAGACTTGAACCTTTGCTTGTCCTCAAGCAAATAATAAGATAGAAAATCAGAGCACAATGAAATGAAATACATTTCCACCACGTCGTTCGGTCATACTCAGCTACATAGTGTTTTTGTTCGAAATTTATGCGGTAGACCCTAGTAATAAACTTACAGTAGCGACACTAGACAACTCCCAGTATGCATACCAATCCGAATCATGCTATCATAGCTTGACCTAGACTTTTCGTCTTGTTTTACCCCTTTCATTCACGCGCAATCACATTAAGCCCATTATCTTGACACGCACATAGAAGAGTAGCCGGTTAGTGACTATGATCCTTCTTATGGAGTTCTGGCACATTTATGTGGTATACTCCTTAGCGCTCATTTGTAGATTGTGGGGAATCGAACCATAGTCCTTCCTACCAAGTTCAGTACCAGGCAACTTCTGAACCAATCAACAATGAGTTTTATATTTGAGATTTGTGACCGTTAGGTTAAATGATCGTGTGAGGATCACCTTACTTAGTAGGTACATTTCTATTAGCGGTTAAGCACATAATTATAGTTTATATGGATCATACACTTATATTCATCGACTCTCTGCGTAGTTGGTGTCTAAGACGGTGCCGACTACTAGAATAAACTAATAAGGGTTACTACAAAATTGAAGTCGATGGTTTCGGTATAAAGGGTATTCAAATCGGTTACGCATACTTGGGGGTTTTAGAGTGTCGGGACAATAAAGGTATTGTCTTGAATCTTTATTGCGGTTTCTTTGTGTTAAGTATTTGAGTAGCTTCGTACTTCTCGAACGTGTGGGGTTATGCGTTTATCGTTTGGGAGTAAAATTTTTTTGTTATGGCTCAAGAAAATGGAAAAATTGTAATAGCCACAGAATTATACATATAAGACTTGAAATTCCATAAATATGCTTTATTGAATTTGAAAAGAAACATTACAAGGAAAGGAAATAAAATAAAATAAAATAAAAGGAAATGATACTAAAGTGAGTAATACGACTCCTTTAGACTTAAATGATGTAGTGTCCTCATTGCATAGCTACTACTCCTCATTGTTGCGGTTTCGGGAACTGCTTGCGCCTCTTGTACGAACACGTCGACGTCTATCAGTAGGAGAGCCATGTGCACGAATGTTGAGATCGTTTAATTGTGTAGCAATTTCTGTGTAGCGGTCTTCGGACCTAACAGCGTGGTCATGGTGCTCTTGTTGCATTTCTCGAATTAGCTTTAGTGTTTCGTTTTGATTTGTCTGCATAGCTTGAAAAAGTTGGTCTTGGCATTGAATTGTATCATACATGGCATCGAGAGTAATAGGCGGAGGATTGTTTTGAGGAGGTTGGTTGAAATCAGCTTGTGCTTGGTTGAACTCTTGTTCCATTGCATCCACAGGCACATTATGATGTTTAGGTTGGTTTTCTTGAGGATTTTCATTAACAAGCCTCCAACGCTGAATGTAACGGATGTTGATTTGCTCTGGGCATGGCAGGATGACATTTGGAATTAGAACTTTGTTGATGACCAGAGTGTAGCGGCCATCATGACGGGGTGAAACCAAGTGAGAGTCACGGCATTAAGTGAGATCGAGGGACTGAGCAGGCATCATAAGATGAGAAAGGGAGATGAGGTCGTCAGCGAGACCTAAGGCACATGCCAAGGTGGTAATAATGCCGCCAAACAGGAAGGGGTTTGTAGCGGGGGCGTTGATGCAGCCTTGGATGTGTTGGAGCATAAATGGTGCGACATTGAAACGGATATTATTTAGCGCACAGTATAAGAAAAATAACTCATTTTGGTTTACCTTGTGGTTGTTGGATCTTGCAAAAATAGTGTGACCCAAAACACGTTGAAAATAACGTATGGCGGGATTTTGAATATGAGAAGCATGATGGGTCCTCCAACCGGTAGGAATTTCGTCAGTTAGATTAAACCAAAATTCGAAAGCGAGTTGCTCCCAAGGTCGGCCATTGAGTTCTTGAAAGATTGTGCGGTGAGCATTTGGTGCATTGTTAAAATGCAAATACGTAGCAACTGCTTCCTGGTCCAAAATAAATTCACGATTAAACATCCGAAATTGGATGTTACCGGTTAAAAGTGGTTGATCAGAAGGCGTGTCATAGTGGAAAGAGCTAAAGAACTCTAAGACGAGCGGCTCATAAGTGGGTACGGGTTCGGTACAGAGATGGTGTAGGCTAGATTTTTTGAGCAAACGGGTGACACCATCTATTATACCCAGAGTTTCTAGACATTCGATGTTCACGAATTTCGTGGGGACAATCAAACGTTCATAGAAAGCGAGGTATTTGAATCTTTGAGCATTGTCGTCTTCCTCTCGAAAGATAATGTGTTCAAGGTTGGGAGGAGGTCTCTCAGGGCATACACTTCAGATGATTGAGCGCGGAGGCATCGTGTGTTTGGAAGGAGATAGTGTGGAGAAATAGAAGAATAGAAAAATGGTTTGGAGGTTGTGAGGAAAAAGAGTGGTGGCGGTGTGGTTTTATAGTGAGGTTTGAAAATGGTGGAGTAAAGATAGAATTGATAGAGATTTATGGTGGTGTTTGAATTTTGAATGGAATGGAGAAATGGGAAATGATGTAGAGATAAAGAGGTGGTGATGGAGGATGAATGTGGTTTATGGTGTTTAAATGGAAGGAATTATGGGGAGAAGGAAGAATATTGAATGATGAATTTTGGAATTCAAAATTCAAAATTCTTAGAGGGAGAATTGATGCCTCTGTGTGGTCAACGATGCAGAGCAGCTGCTGCCCTTGGGAGACGCGCGTCTCAGGCAGGCAGTCTGTTGGGGGACAGGATATGGAGACGTGTGTCTCCTGTCTGTAACATGCAGATGGGTGGTCCCACAGAGGTGGAGACGCGTGTCTCCTAGCCTAGGGAGGTGGTTTTTCTCGCATGCACTGGTTTGGACAAGTTCTGTCAAGTACAATATAGTGTGATAAATAGTTCAGAACAGTGTCAAATTTTAATACTATAAACAGCAAAAATAATGGTAATCAAGCTGAATATAATATATGTGTTCAGAAATATATAGCAGTTAACAGCAGCGCAGTATAACACAGTAGCAGTAAATGAATATAAATAATGCATTTCAGATTAAAACTGGTACTGAGTGTTGATAGAAACAGAATGTAAAAATGCAGAAAATTAAATTCTAAACTAGGAATTGGAAATTGCTAAAACTAGAAATAAAATCTAATATCCTAAAAGTTAACATCTAGCCACGTATGTTGTTGTGCACATTAGAATAAATGTGTTTGAATACTTCGTCGAATCGAGCATTGACGGTGTCGATGAAATTGAAGAAGTGCATTTGCAGAGTGTGTAACTCGTTGCGCATATGTTATACTTTGTGTTGCAGTGCATCGATGGCTTGCCCATGCGTGTTCTGATTAGGAGCATTCTCGATCCTCGGAGGAGCGTTTTTTGGGGCCACTGATTCAGTGGATGCAGCAGGTTGTTGTTGTTCAGGCTCGACGTCAGTCATGTCTTCAGATTGAATTTCTTGTGAACCAGTAGGAGTCTCAGGCTCGTACTCAGGAATGGGTTCATCTTCAGGTAGAGGCTCATATTCAGGCACATGATCATCTTCAGGCATATGTTCATATTCATAGTATCCAGGAGGAGTGTCAGGTTCAGATTCTTGTTCTGCTACATACATGTCATCATCTAAATGTTCATAAGCTTGTGGTGTTTCTGGAGATGACTCTCTTTCAGGGATTTGATCATAGTAAAGCCAGTTAGCAGGGTTGTGCACACTCGCCCTTGGATTCGGTAAGGTGAACTGATCTAGTACTTTATTATCAATGAGTAAATCAAACTGATCAGGTCAAAGGTTACCAATGATACCTCGATTAAAGCAAAAGCGAATGTTCATAGAGTTGTAGGAACCAAGAGGTGTCAATCTAAGCAGTGGTTGTCTCAGACCTATAGCATTTGCAATCATAGTAACGAATCCGCCGATCAGAATAGGCGAAACTTCATCTTACGTGATGCGCTCGAAGTTTGCTAGCATAAATGCGATAGCGTTGACCGGACGATTCTGAGAGGTGCAGAACATGATGAATAACTCTTCTCTAGAAACTTCAGTAACATTTTCGGGTTTACCGAAGATGTAGTGAGCGATGATCTTATGCAGGTATCTGAAAGCAGGGTTATGAATGTTCTCGGATTGAAACTCATGCTCTTCAGGGTTATCGTTACCAATAATCTTACCCCAGAATCTTTCCAACTCCCAGTAGGCAAGACTTTCTTCAGGGACTGTGGTGTATGCATCCGATCCATGAGGGATTTCTAACATTTCAGCAAAATCACGGATACAAAACTAATATTCTAATCCAAAGAGTCGAAAGAGGATAACTCCTTTCCTCAATCCTTGTCCACAGTTAGGCAAGTAAGTCAAAGAGCTCAAGAATTCCAGAGTGAGCTTTCGGTATGTACTAAACTTGCGGAATAGGTGAGAACCGGTCCAACCGATTTGGTTCAGCAAGTGCATGACGCTCTCTACGATACCTAACCTTTCCATAGTCGGGTGGTGAGGATAGCGAGTCAAATCCATTTGTCTCTCAGCTAGCTTAGCATATATCGCTTCTTGCCCTCTACCACGGAATACAACTTCCATATTGTCAACTTCTTGCATCTTAATGAGTTAGTAGCTAAGTAAGCCTATAAGTTGAAAAATATGAAAATTAAGTTAGAACTAGGCTAGTGTTGTTTAAAAGGAAAAATAAAGAGAAAATTAAAATTAAAAGGTGTTACAAATTATAATAATAATTATAATTATAAAAAGGAGAGATTTTTATGATTTAAAATAGCGGTTATAATTATAGTAATTATTATAAGATATAGAAAAAAAAACATAAAAACAAAAAATAGGAAATTAAAATAATTCAAAAATAGAATAGAATATTTTAAAAAAAATAAAAATAAAAATTTTTGTGGGTTGTCTCCCACCAAGCGCTTTGTTTTATGTTGTAAGCTCGACGATTTAAATAAAGATCATTTTTCTGAATGAGCGGGCAGCTCGTCGAGTTTAAAAATCTGAATGTTTTCATCGTGTTCGAGATGATGGTAATACTTAAGACGTTGCCCATTTACGACAAAAGGTTTGACGGTTTCTCCTTTGATTTCTATCGCTCCGCTCGGAAATATGTTAGTAATTTCGAAAGGACCAGACCATCTAGATCGTAACTTTCCAAGAAATAATTTCAGTCTAGAATTAAATAATAGTACTTTATCGCCTATGCTAAAATTGTTCCTAGATATACGCTTGTCGTGCCATTTTTTCGTTCTTTCTTTATAGATTTTGGCGTTTTCGTAAGCGTCTTGTCTAAGTTCGTCTAATTCGTTTATGTCTAGAAGTCGTTTTTCACCAGCAGTAGTGTAATTTAAATTTAAATTCTTAATGACCCAATAGGCTTTATGTTCTAATTCTACCGGAAGGTGGCATGATTTTCCATAAACGAGTTTGAATGGGGTGGTTCCAATTGGAGTTTTGAAAGCTGTTCTATAAGCCCATAAAGCTTCATTTAACTTGGATGACCAATCCTTTCTAGATATAGCAACAGTTTTCTCCAATATTTGCTTTATTTCTCGGTTAGATACTTCTACTTGTCCGCTTGTTTGTGGGTGGTATGGTGTAGCTATTCGATGATTTACTCCATATTTTCGAAGGAGTTTTTCAAGGATTCTTGAAATGAAATGAGACCCACCATCGCTAATTACCAGTCTTGGTACACCAAACCTAGGAAAGATAACGTTTTTGAAGATTTTGATCACTACTCATGTGTCGTTTGTAGGAGAAGCGATAGCTTCTATCCACTTTGAAACATAATCGACAGGTACGAGTATATATTTATTTCCGAATGATGCTGGAAACGGACCCATAAAGTCTATTCCCCAGACGTCAAATATTTCTACTTCTAGGATGCCTTTTTGAGGCATTTCGTCACGTCTCGAGATATTTCCGGTTCACTGGCATCTATCACAATTTAATACGGCAAAGTAAACGTCTTTCCATAGGTTGGGCCAAAAGAGTCCAGATTGGGGGATTTTGGCGCAGGTTCTAGATGTGCTATGGTGTCCTCCACATGGTGCTGAATGAAAATGTGTTATTATACTTCCTATTTCTTCCTCGGGTACACAACGTCTAAAGATTCCATCGGGGCATATTTTGAAAAGGAGGGGGTCGTCCCAATAGTAGTGTTTGAGGTCATGGAAGAATTTCTTCTTCTGTTGGTAGCTTAGATCAGGGGGAATTACACCAGCAGCTAGGTAATTTATGAAGTCCGCATACCAAGGTGTGGCAGAGCGGGATAAAGCTACTTCTAAGTGTAGCAACCTGCCCTAAAATTAGACTTTTAGAGTCGCCACCTATTCTGAGGGGCGAATAGGAAACCCTACGCAGTTTAGAGATCGGGGTAAGATACTATATTCAGGTCGAGGGAAGGTGTTAGGCACCCTCAACCCTTTCCTAAAGGCTAATATTTCAAAGATAAAGGTTTATGGCTAAGGAATTGAATAGGGGAAAAATTGAGATTTTAGGGAGGGGGACTCGCCTTGTTGCCAAGTGCCTACGTACCTCCTTATGGAGGATCAGAGTCTACGTAGTTCGGGCACAGGGTTGTACGCCTTTGAATTTGAATTGAATGTATTTAAAGTTGTTTTGAAATGCGAATGTTCGAAGGTATTCTGAATTACCTTATCGCAGTTGTGAACATCGCAATGTTGAAAAACCGTAGTATCGTGGTTTAGTGTGTTTTAAGATTTGGGAAGTATTTAGGATTTGGGCGTACAACCCTGGTTTTAATTTGTTACCATTAGCTACAATAATCAATAGGTTTGATTACCATGGCTAACGGATTAATAGTTAGATCGTTACCAATTTTAATTAATGGATTCAATTATCACTAATAACGAATAAAAGTATTTTTTAGAAATTTAAATGATTTAATCTGTATCATTACCCCTCGTAATCGATCGATTCGATTAAAAATGATAATGAATTAAGAAGAAGAAAATAGGCTAATCATCGCAACCAATAAAAATGATTGAAACCCTTTAGCCAAATAAGTTTATTTTAATTTATATTTAATTAAAGAATTAAATAGTTAATTGATTATTACCCATCGCGACCGATTAATTCAGTCGAAACGAATAACAATTAAAATCCTAATATTTTGCCAAAAAAAACTAATGGTATTGGACAAACCCTAATGCCTTGGGAACAATCTTCTAGGGTTGTTGTGATTTTATAATTTAGGTTAGATTAAAATAAATTAATCGAAACAATCGAATAATCGGGAAAATAGTTCTAAACCTTCAAAGCCCTAATCCTAATTTATATTCTAACCTTAATCAAAATAGAACTAATTGAATTAAACATATTTAATCATCATTTAATCTAAATGGTTTAAATAATAAAAATAAAAATATATAGAAAAACCTGGTTGGGATTGTATGTGACTGGATTGAGTGTCCATGACATGCACCTCCTTCTTGATGCGTCAGATCTTGTGTTGACTCAATCTAGTGGTCCTGGTGTGAGGGAGCATGGTGTGTGCCTTTGCATGGAACGTGCATGATCTGAAGGTAAGTGTAGACAAACAAAATAGGAAAAAATACCTTGTAAGGCGCTGGGTATCGAACTTGGTACCCCTAGGTCATCAATGGTACATGCTTGCCAATTGCACTGCTGGTCTTTGTTGTCCAAGAAACACTCTCGCGTGGTAATATAGGATGAAACGTTTGGCTTCGCATCTTCAACCATCAACTAGTGGTGGGCCCGCTGCATCACATGTGAACCAATGGGAAACAGGATGGATGGCTGAAACTTTGACCGCCTAATGAACAGGTGCCACCTGCGGTCAAGAATTCCATGAGACTGTTCATCGTCTCCTTTAGTTCGCACCCAGCGCTAGCTACGACATGGCTGCGTCTTTTGCTACGCCATTCTAGTAGCCAAGAAACTGCAAATTCATCCCTGCAAAAACCAAGCACGACGCACCCAAAAAAACACCCAGATATGCTAATTGATGTGCTGCGACCTTAATGAACGTGTTTGTTTGGCCTGAAACGGCCGGTTTCATGGAGGACGAAAGCAAGCTTCTCTCTTGCTCTAGTAATGGTGAAACGGGATTCCAGTGCCATAACTCCATTCCAATGATTCAAAGCTTCTCTACTACACACCAGGAACTCATACAAATGGTCATATAGCATTGAAACATAGTATAATGTTAGATACGAAAACCAAAAAAAATTGCATGAACACAAAGATCCATATGCGTACCTCCTGAGCATCATGGGGCTTGATTAGCGATGCATTCTCACCCCTTATTACCTCTGGAATGGATTGATACGGTTTAGAACCTCTGAAACTTGTTGCAAGAGCCGCATGAAAATTGCACCATTCTTGGATATTTTCAATTCTGAACCCTAGTCCCTTGGACCTAATTTTCGTCCCCCTGGGCAGCTGCATATCTTTACTATATATATGGGAGAGAATTAGGGTTCCCATGGGCTTGGACTTTTGGTTTTTTTGGAGAGTGAAATTTGATTGAAAGATTCACATTATTTTCTTCTAAATCTGGAAAGTCTCCCTCCTTAGACCATGCAAATGCATTTTATTATTTTATGATGTCATATGGGCCTTTATAGTATTAGTAACCAAGCCATGAGAATTAATTCAAATATTTTTATAATTTTAACTAACTTATTTAGCTTTTATTTGCATAAAATCCAAAATAAATATGAATAAAATTTACAAAAATAAATGAATAGATTTATAGGTTCTCATTTATGCTATGAGTGTGTTTGGAATCAAAATTCTAGGCCCATTAGCCCAAAAATCAAGTTTTGATCAATTAGGGTTTCGTACGTCTCTTGAAAATTGCTCAACTTCAACCACGCGTATCTCTCTCAATTTTAACCCTATGGAGGTGTTCTTGATCAATTTAGAAAGCTTAGTGAGTCCTCTAAATGATGTCTTTGGTTTCATCTCAATTAGAGTTTCCATACTCAAGTTATGAGCTTTGACCCAAAAGGTATATTTTATTGACTTTTTAGAGGACCTATAATCTCTTGGACTGTATCTCTCAGATGAAGAATTTCTGGACTTGGCTTGTGAGACAAAGTTGTAGAGAATTAAATTTCCTTCAAACTAGGCTTTGGTTGGGGAATTTTTGATACTCCATGTGAAAGTTATGACCAGTCAAAGTTGCATTGACTTTCTCCTATAAAAAACCCTAACTTTGATCAAATGATGGATATAACCTCACATACTTGATGTTGACAAAAAATCTTCAAGTTTGACTGAATTTTGACTATAGTTGACTTTTAGGTCTATATAGTCGATTATTGATCATCTGAGCATTTGAATAGGAAATCCTTGGGATTGAAGTTTGATAATTGACATGGAGATACTTTAAGACATATAAGATACCTTGAGATCCATTGGAGGCCTTGGAGATTCACAATCTTTTGATTGAATATAGGAGGGCAAATTTTGGGGTATGACAGCTGCCCCTGTTCAATCTTCTTAAACCTGAAGAGTTAGATAGGCACGTCTGCCTATCGTGATCTAAAGGTAGAAGAAGATTGAACACTGAGAATGCCCCGAAATTTGCGTTTGTTAGGGAGGAGCTCTGTGGGAGATGGGCTTAAAGATGCCATCCAAGGTAAATACCCCCTCTTTTTTAGAGTGCGAAGCATATTCTTTCGAAGGAACCACTTGCTTTGATTGTAGCACGGCCTAAAAAGGCAACCTGAATTTTATGCAATGGTATGATGCATGCGATGTATGATGCAGTAAGCTTCTCAAAATAAATGAGAGCGATGTTTGTATATGCATTATGTATGAATGAGATATGCAATTGAATGATGCATGATTGTCAGTTATGTTAGTTGAAGTATGTAACTTTGGAAAAGAGAAAATAGAACCTTGCTTGTTATTGTTGAAATTTCGGAGAAGATCACTGCCGAGGGACTAATGTGATAAACCCAACTGAAGAACTGTTTGATAAATAGGGAAATAAATCCCTATTTGCGAGGAAGCGTAACTCTGTATCACTGCCAAGGGACTAACGTGATAAGACGTAACTTATTGCTGCTCAGGGACTAACGCAATAAGTCACGATTTGAATTGAAATTGAATTGAGTCTTGGTTACTAACGTACCAAAGAACTCGGTGCCATATCACTGCCGTGATAAGACGTAACGCCAAGGTCATGATTTAGATTGAAATTGAAGGTGCCAATATCACTGCCAAGGGACTAACGTGATAAGACGTAACGCGATAGGTTACGATTTGGATTGAAATTGAAGGTGCCATTATCACTGCCAAGGGACTAACGTGATAAGACGTAACGCAAAGTTCACGATTTGGTTTGGAATTGGAATTGAAATTGAAATAGGATTTGAAATGGGATTTGGATTGTGATGTAACAGTCAGACGGGAACTGACTACCAGACGGGAACTGGATTATGATGTAACAGTCAGACAGGAACTGACTACCAGACGGGAACTGGATTTGATGTAACAGTCAGACGGGAACTGACTACCAGACGATAACTGGATTTAATGTAACTGTCAGACAGGAACTGACTACCAAACAAGAATTGGATTTAATGTAACCGTCAGACGGGAACTGACTACCAGACGGGAACTGGATTTAATGTAACAGTCAGACGAGAACTGACTACCAGACGGGAACTGGATTTATTGTAACAGTCAGACGAGAACTGACTTTGCAATGATTTGCCAGGACGAGAACTGGACTTTGTAAGGATTTGAATTGCTAATGAAAATTGGACCTCTGTGATATGTAATATGTGAATGCCCCATATGATATGTATATGCTAATGCATATGTATATGTTTTATGAGTGAAATGAACAGCACGGTTGCTATCATCGGTAAGGTTACCAAAAAGCGTCAATCAGGTGATTGGAGAATAAACATTCAGTAAGGTTACTGGCGTCGGTAAGGTTACCGGAAACATCAATCAGGTGATTGGGAAGAATATCTCAGTAAGGTTACTGGCATCGGTAAGGTTACCGGAAACATCAATCAGGTGATCAGAAATAAACCAACAGTAAGGTTACTGTCATCGGTAAGGTTACCGGAAGGCATCAATCAGGTGATTGGAAATAAACCAACAGTAGGGTTACTGTCATCGGTAAGGTTACCTGGAAGCAGGTGGACAATGTAGCTTAGCACCAGAGTTTTGAATTGGATGTTTGGATGTGCGGGATGATGCTTATGCTCATGCTTATGTTGATTGATGTAATGAGTGGAACGAAATAATGTCTTCTATAAGACTACCTGAAAAAGGTTTCCGGAATGGATGTGAACATTTTTCTTAAAGAAGACTACCTGAAAAGGTTCTTAGCAAAGGATGAGGAATGTCTTAAAGAAGACTGTCTAGAAAGGCTGAAAAATGTCTTAAAAGACTACCTAAAAAGGGTTTTAAAGAAAGAATAACGGATGTCTTAGAAAATACTACATAGGAAGGTTCGTAGAATGTCTTAGAGAAGACTACCTGAAGGGATTCCTGAAAAGGATGCCAAATTGTTTTGAAAAAGACTACCTGAAAAGGTACTTAGAACAAGAATGTCTCGAAGAAGGCTACCTGAAAAGGTACTTAGAAAAAGAATGTCTTGAAGAAGACTTCCTGAAAAGGTACTTAGAAAAAGAATGTCTTGAAGAAGACTACCTCAAAAGGTACTTAGAAAAGGAATGTCCTGAAGAAGACTACCTGAAAAGGAACTTAGAAAAAGGAATGTCTTGAAGAAGATTACCTGAAAAGGTACGTAGAAAAAGAATGTCTTGAAGAAGACTACCTCAAAAGGTACTTAGAAAAGGAATGTCTTGAATAAGATTACCTGAAAAGGTACTTAGAAAAAGAAATGTCTTGAAGAAGATTACCTGAAAAGGTGCTTAGAACAAGAATGTCTCGAAGAAGATTACCTGAAAAGGTTCTTGGAAATGACTATGATCGTCTTAAATAAGACTGCTTGAAGAGGTTCCTAGAAAGGATGATGAACGCCTTAGAAAAGACTACTTGAAAAGGTTCCTAGAAAGGATCGTAGGATTTGTCTTAAAGAAGACTGCGTAAAAAGGTGTGGTGTAATGTATCAGCCAATGTATGTAATGCATGATTTTTATTTGCATGAAGCTTCAATGATAGGTTGTTAATAACCAAAGCGTGTATAGCTTGCTAATGTTATGAGGTTGTTGGATGCTAGCGCGATTGCCCAATACTTGTTTTTGTTCGAATTTTGAAGATCGTAGTTAGGAGGAAGATTTGTTCGAAGCTGCAGAGTATGAAAGTGTCTTTTGTTGTGCGCTTTATGGATTTAGTATCCATTGCCCCATTATTTTAGTGGGAGAAGATGCTTATGAGGGAAATGCCACAGGAAATAACCTTGTCATATGCTTCGACATTTAGATTGAAGGGTATGCCCTTGACTTCCCAGATATGGAGGGTTACTCATGGTGTTCTATCCTTTTGAATTTGAATTCATCCCACGTTTGACATGCCCCTGATTGAGATTGCTACGAGATCTGACCCAAGTCAATTGAACCTTCGGAAGAATGCCCCTAGTTAATAGGATGTTTGGTTGTATGCCCCCGTTTAGGAAAACCCTCTGGACGTGGTTTTCCCCATTCAAGAGTCTTTATCAGAAATGATCGCCTTTGTGATAAGTGTATATTCGTGGATGGCGTTGTACCCTTTGAAAAGTAATTCTAACGTAATGTGAATGCAAGTTTTGAAATCGAAGTCCGTTATGAATTAGGACTGGGAGATTAGAAATGAATGCTTGAAAAAGCGTAGTGGTTAGAAATAGTTTTAACAAACCTAGGAGTCAGTATAACAAATCCTGCGTAATATGCTTTCGTAGTTAACCTTGCCTCAATTAGGACTTTTGAATGTTGTAACTTGGCCTGGTTCGCGGTTTTAAGAAACAATGGATATAAGGCTCAAAATGTATTTAACCCACCCCTTTCTCCTTGATGTTCTCCCGATCCTAAGAATTCGTTTAACCCGATGGATGTGCTTTGTTTGTAAGAGAATCAGTTTTGATGTTGCGCAGATGCCTTAGTAGAGATCCAAGCACCGATGAAAAGCGTTGTAAAGATCCAAGCATTGATGCGAAGCTTTGATAATTTGGCAGTCACATGATTATCCTTTGTATTTCGCCTTTGTTTTATTTTTATCCCTTATTTTTGCATGAACCAATTCCTTTGAATTTGATCCATCGGGATGCCCTAATTTTTGCCTAAGTCTTTTTTGGCTTCTTTTATGGAATTTTTCATTCTGACTTAGCGGGCGTATTTTCTTTTGAATGCTCTTTTGATTTTTGATTCTTGGATATCGAATGTTGTGACTGCCATGTTGACTTTGATTTGCAAGCTTCGACTTTGATAACTTCCTCAATCTTGGATGATATGTTGAGGAAGAAGATTGTTGCAAATATTATCTCCATTGCTTCCTCAATCTTGGATGCGTGCGAGGAAAAACGATATGCTTGAACCTTTGCTTTGCTTGATCCTTATGCTTGGGCTGACTGATTCTTTTGACAACCAAAATACATCATTGAATTAATTGAAATCTACCCTGCCCCTGGTTAAAATCAAGGTTTATTTGAAAAGGAGAAACAAGCTCCAACTCCTGGCTCGAGGGGGTAACGAGGGATTAACATCCTTATGTCTCCACTGTTTGGGAATTGAAACAATGCCTGTACATCCTCGGTTCGGTCTTACTTCGAAAGCATATTTTTAGCGAGACTTAGTTATTTGTATTCGTCATTCTCCCTCAAGTTTGTTAATAATTGAAAGTTGAAATTGAAATGGAATAGAGGGGTGCGAGTAGAAAATCGTAGTAATGAGCTAATGAAGCGAATGAATTGATTTCAAACATGCATGATTATTTTGTTGAATTATTGTTCGAAAGATACAACGTTTTACATCAAATAGCATTTTGTGATCGTAGGAGTTACAACTTGAAGGATAGACCTATTAATCCTGAGGGAAATCTCCTTTGTAAGTCTGTTGACCATATCCTACTCCTTAGTTCGTGGAATTGTAGGAGTGAAGGGTAATCTCGAATTCTCCTTGGGCACGTCGAATCTGTCGGGAATGAATTGTTAGCGGTGGGTTTTCGTCGTATCGGGACTTCACGAGTTTCCTTTGACTTAACCTCTTTTGCTTTTTCCTAAGGATAGTATCAAACCATTTGCAATCTTCAGAGTTTTTAGATTGATATAGAAAACACATGACCTTTTTGCCCCTTGGTGGGGAGTTAACATATGTCGCTTTCCCTCCATCGTAGTTAAGCATCTTCGTTCAGGGTGTTGCCCCAGTTGGACTTACCCTTGCCCCCAGGTTATCGTAGAGCGTCCTTGTAACTTTGATATGTTCTAAGGTGAACCCCTTTATGACTAGATACCTCTTAAGTGTATCTATGAGGGAACTCCTTTGTTGAACTAATCCTTGCTCGATGATAACCTTTGATGTATTTATGATCCTGTTACGACAAGGCATGGACATGCGGCTGGCACGGTGATAGCTTATCTTCCTTTCTCCATAGTTTATGATCCTTTTATTTTTCTCCATGAGTTTCAGGAAACCGGCTAGCACGGTGAGTATGGATGCGGGTGAAGATGGAAATGCAAATGTGTATGTAAATGTATGAATGCCTAGAAATGCGAATGCACGCGTATGCAAAGGACTCCTTTGTTTTTTGTATATTATGAATCCTTATATGTAATGCAATGCGGACGTGTGACATGTAATCCTAGGGATAGCCTTAGAGGCGACATTAGACCCTATTGAAATTCTTGCGAGATAGACGTTATGACATGCCAATGGAAATCCCTTAGGTTCGGGAGTATGTAGAAGGTAGCGGCTGGTGACCAATCAAGACAGTCACCAAGTCTCATGGCCATCGAGAGGCCGATCAAGGTGTACCAATGAAGTTGTCCCTCGTGGGAAGGTTCTCTATGCGAAACACAACCTATCTAAGGACGATGTCGGATGAAGGAAAGTCCCTACAGGCTAGGGGTGACAGATGTATAGATGGAAATCCAAAAACCCTACAAGTTAGAGGGTGCGCGGGAATAAGCACGGAGTGACCGTTCAAGACAGTCACTAGATCTCATGGTCATCGAGAGACCAATCGACGCGCATTAGCGAAGATGTCCTTCGTGGGAAGGACACGTATTTGCAAGAATGCAAAGATATAAGAAGAAAATCCCTACAGGCTAGGGAATGCATAGATGATGATGTCCTTCGTGGGAAAGACATGGTCTTAGAAATTAGAGTCCCTATAGGCTAGGGACCACGTAGGGATACCTGCAAAATTGAAACGCATACATTCGTGGCATATAAATCGCAAATATATATCAAGCACAAAAGCACAAAAGTCCTAGGTTCATAGGTTCGACGTAGCGGCTTTTGGGAGCCAACCTTTTTATAGGGGGTTCTAGAAGGTCTCATGGGGTCGTTCGTAGCCTCTGAGACTTTTTGTCTCTTCGGATTTTAGAACAACTCATTTTATTCATGAGGTTCGAATTTTTGGGGTAGGTTCTCGGAGAGATCAGCCAAGTATCCAGTCCTGCCCTCAACAAAGTCAAGCCTTGTTTTGGACATTTCCGAATACTCAACCCACTCCGAGTGGAGTTATCAATGAGACTCATAGGCGATTCATACTCCCCTATTGATCTCAAAGTTAACTCCCACACTTAGGGTTTAACACAACATAGAAAATACCAGCAATGCATATGATATATAATCAAACATTTTAAGGCAGGCAAATGAACATTCCAGGAAAACAAAAACAAATAAAAATAAACAAATGATTTAAAAAATAATTTAATATTTATTAAAAGATGAACCTCCCCCAAACCCTAAAAATGGCAAGTTTGCCAAACCCTAAAAAAAACTTGCCAAACCTAAACCCTGCCAAAACCTATAGGAGCATAGTATTCACCATTATAATATCCCCAGCAGAGTCGCCAGCTGTAGCAACCTGCCCTAAAATTAGACTTTTAGAGTCGCCACCTATTCTGAGGGGCGAATAGGAAACCCTACGCAATTTAGAGATCGGGGTAAGATACTATATTCAGGTCGAGGGAAGGTGTTAGGCACCCTCAACCCTTTCCTAAAGGCTAATATTTCAAAGATAAAGGTTTATGGCTAAGGAATTGAATAGGGGAAAATTGAGATTTCAGGGAGGGGGACTCGCCTTGTTGCCAAGTGCCTACGTACCTCCTTATGGAGGATCAGAGTCTACGTAGTTCGGGCACAGGGTTGTACGCCTTTGAATTTGAATTGAATGTATTTGAAGTTGTTTTGAAATGCGAATGTTCGAAGGTATTCTGAATTACCTTATCGCAGTTATGAACATCGCAGTGTTGAAAAACCGTAGTATCGTGGTTTAGTGTGTTTTAAGATTTGGGAAGTATTTTAGGATTTGGGCGTACAACCCTGGTTTTAATTTGTTACCATTAGCTGCAATAATCAATAGGTTTGATTACCATGGCTAACGGATTAATAGTTAGATCGTTACCAATTTTAATTGATGGATTCAATTATCACTAATAACGAATAAAAGTATTTTTTAGAAATTTAAATGATTTAATCTGTATCATTACCCCTCGTAATCGATCGATTCGATTAAAAATGATAATGAATTAAGAAGAAGAAAATAGGCTAATCATCGCAACCAATAAAAATGGTTGAAACCCTTTAGCCAAATAAGTTTATTTTAATTTATATTTAATTAAAGAATTAAATAGTTAATTGATTATTACCCATCGCGACCGATTAATTCAGTCGAAACGAATAACAATTAAAATCCTAATATTTTGCCAAAAAAAACTAATGGTATTGGACAAACCCTAATGCCTTGGGAACAATCTTCTAGGGTTGTTGTGATTTTATAATTTAGGTTAGATTAAAATAAATTAATCGAAACAATCGAATAATCGGGAAAATAGTTCTAAACCTTCAAAGCCCTAATCCTAATTTATATTCTAACCTTAATCAAAATAGAACTAATTGAATTAAACATATATAATCATCATTTAATCTAAATTGTTTAAATAATAAAAATAAAAATATATAGAAAAACCTGGTTGGGATTGTATGTGACTGGATTGAGTGTCCATGACATGCACCTACTTCTTGATGCGTCAGATCTTGTGTTGACTCAATCTAGTGGTCCTGGTGTGAGGGAGCATGGTGTGTGCCTTTGCATGGAACGTGCATGATCTGAAGGTAAGTGTAGACAAACAAAATAGGAAAAAATACCTTGTAAGGCGCTGGGTATCGAACTTGGTACCCCTAGGTCATCAATGGTACATGCTTGCCAATTGCACTGCTGGTCTTTGTTGTCCAAGAAACACTCTCACGTGGTAATATAGGATGAAACGTTTGGCTTCGCATCTTCAACCATCAACTAGTGGTGGGCCCGCTGCATCACATGTGAATCAATGGGAAACAGGATGGATGGCTGAAACTTTGACCGCCCAATGAACAGGTGCCACCTGCGGTCAAGAATTCCATGAGACTGTTCATCGTCTCCTTTAGTTCGCACACAGCGCTAGCTACGATATGGCTGCGTCTTTTGCTACGCCATTCTTGTAGCCAAGAAACTGCAAATTCTTCCCTGCAAAAACCAAGCACGAAGCACCAAAAAAAACACCCACATATGCTAATTGATGTGCTGCGACCTTAATGAACGTGTTTGTTTGGCCTGAAACGGCCGGTTTCATGGAGGACGAAAGCAAGCTTCTCTCTTGCCCTAATAATGGTGAAATGGGATTCTAGTGCCATAACTCCATTCCAATGATTCAAAGCTTCTCTACTACACACCAGGAACTCATACAAATGGTCATATAGCATTGAAACATAGTATAATGTTAGATACGAAAACCAAAAAAATTGCATGAACATAAAGATCCATATGCGTACCTCCTGAGCATCATGGGGCTTGATTAGCGATGCATTCTCACCCCTTATTACCTCTGGAATGGATTGATACGGTTTAGAACCTCTGAAACTTGCTGCAAGAGCCACATGAAAATTGCACCATTCTTGGATATTTTCAATTCTGAACCCTAGTCCCTTGGACCTAATTTTCGTCCCCCTGGGCAGCTGCATATCTTTACTATATATATGGGAGAGAATTAGGGTTCCCATGGGCTTGGACTTTTGGTTTTTTTGGAGAGTGAAATTTGATTGAAAGATTCACATTATTTTCTTCTAAATTTGGAAAGTCTCCCTCCTTAGACCATGCAAATGCATTTTATTATTTTAAGATGTCATATGGGCCTTTATAGTATTAGTAACCAAGCCATGAGAATTAATTCAAATATTTTTATAATTTTAACTAATTTATTTAGCTTTTATTTGCATAAAATCCAAAATAAATATGAATAAAATTTACAAAAATAAATGAATAGATTTATAGGTTCTCATTTATGCTATGAGTGTGTTTGGAATCAAAATTCTAGGCCCATTAGCCCAAAAATCAAGTTTTGATCAATTAGGGTTTCGTGCGTCTCTTGAAAATTGCTCAACTTCAACCACGCGTATCTCTCTCAATTTTAACCCTATGGAGGTGTTCTTGATCAATTTAGAAAGCTTAGTGAGTCCTCTAAATGATTTCTTTGGTTTCATCTCAATTAGAGTTTCCAAACTCAAGTTATGAGCTTTGACCCAAAAGGTATATTTTATTGACTTTTTAGAGGACCTATAATCTCTTGGACTGCATCTCTCAGATGAAGCATTTCTGGACTTGGCTTGTGAGACAAAGTTGTAGAGAATTAAATTTCCTTCAAACTAGGCTTTGGTTGGGGAATTTTTGATACTCCATGTGAAAGTTATGACCAGTCAAAGTTGCGTTGACTTTCTCCTATAAAAAACCCTAATTTGAACCTTTGCATTTGTTCATCTCTAAGTTTTTATTGATGGATCATGATCAAACTTTGATCAAATGATGGATATAACCTCACATACTTGATGTTGACCAAAAATCTTCAAGTTTGACTGAATTTTGACTATAGTTGACTTTTAGGTCTATATAGTCGATTATTGATCATCTGAGCATTTGAATAGGAAATCCTTGGGATTGAAGTTTGATAATTGACATGGAGATACTTTGAGACATATAAGATACCTTGAGATCCATTGGAGACTGTCATACCCCAAAATTTGCCCACACTTTTCGAAATTTCAAAACTATTTCAAAAAATCGGATTTTATAAAATCTCGCGTTCAATTACATTGACATCCTGATTTTTATAAATATTCGATTTAAAGTCTATTTTAAAATATAATAGTTTACTCTTAAATTATTTATATTTTAATAAATAGCAAAATGCTGGCTGATGCTTCATACACTTTCAATTGGTTTTTTATTTCGAACAAATAATATAGCACAATTGGTAAGGAAGTAATGTTTGCAAGTATAAGGTCTCGAGTTCAAATCCCAATTTTGACATTATCCCTTTTTCATTTGTTTCTAACTTTAACTTTATTTTTATTTCAAAACAATCACAAAAAATATATTTTCTTTTCAATTTTCGTTTTATTTATTTATTTAATATTAAAAAAAAAACTATTTTATGATTTATGCACTTTTATCACAAATTAATCTAAATACAAAAATATCAAAAAAAAGTTATTTATTTTCCATGTTTAGAATAAACATTTTTAGAAATAGTGAATGTGATTGATTTTCAAATTAAATATTTTAATTATATGTCTTCCTACCATTTGTGTTAACCTAATTTCCATTGTATAAAAAGAGACTATTTTCTATTCTACGGGGACCAACAATTAACCCTGATTCCACAGCTTTCACGTACACCTTTTACACTACTTTTCTAACCCTTCTTTTCTCTCTCACGAGTAGAAACAGTCACCATAAATCTCCATCCACCCACATACACAACACATATACAACAAACCAAAAATTCTAACACCCAAAAACCTTTTATCTTCTCACATACATACCATCTGCACAAAATCTCCATTCACTAATAGTTGATATATACCACCAATTTCAAACACAAAAAACACCCACTCTTCAACTCAACAAACCTTCACTTGAAAGCCTACCAATACAACCTGCAAAATTGACTCCAAACATGTAAACCACAACATCAACGAGCCTTTTGTTGTTACAGTAACAAAACTAATACTTACATATTAACCAACATCCACAACTATCTCATTTATTCATTATCATCCTCATTGAGAGAAAAGCTACCATCAATATTTTCATTTGTCAAGCTATAACAACTAACACCATATATTAACAATAGCAACAAAATTTGTTTTGTTTTGTTTTTTTGCAGCAACTATTTCATAAAGAAACAAAAGCAAAGAAGGAAGAAGTTATTCAAGTGGTACAAACGCCGTCGGGGATCCAATTGGAGATCTACCTTGAACGCACAACAACAATCGCGTATTCACGCTTCAGATCTGCGGCGGTACCGTCTACAGCTCACCATCACGCGTCTCCACCTCTGAGACCGAACAACGACGCCGCAATTCACAGTAACGCTACCGTCCGGCCACCGTCCACAGTTCCGCCGTCACGCAGTACCATCCGCTGGTAATTGCTGTTATAAAGTTTTTTTTTCTGATCTTTGATCCACAAAATTATGCTGTTGTTATTTGTTATTGTGTTTGTGTGTTTATGTTTTATAGAGATGGAAATTCCTGAGAAAGATGAAGCAGGTCATGTGAAAGAAAGAAGAGATAGGATACCTTGTTATCCTTTTTCCCTTTGTTTTAATATTCTTTTTTTTTTAAATTAATTAATTAACTAAAAGAACTGCCATGTGTCATTATATGATAGGTCTTGGTGATTTGAAAAAGTCATATGCAAGGTGAAGAATTAGTGAACGTGGTGTAACGCCTCACCACCACATGTGTGATTCATTTTTTTTCATTTTTTTTTTCATTTTTTTTATTTATTAATTAACTAACAACTAATCAACCTTTTTTATAAACCATAAAATTAATATTAACTATAAATTCCTAAATAACCATTAGGATTAGTTTTTTTTACTAATTAATTTTGTTAACTAATTTAATTTATTTAGGTCTTAACTTGATTATATTATTAAAAATACAAAACATTTGGTTTAGTAATCAAAATAATTATACATTGTTTTCAATTTAGTTCAATTAATTTTTGTTAATTGTATTATTTGTAAATAATTAATGTAGGACTAGACTTTCACCTAAAATTCAAAAGATTTAATTTCTCCTTCTCCCGATTTCTTCTCTCATCTCGAAATCCCGTGTATGGCGCGTGTTTTGTTTATTTTATTGCTTTTATTTAGATATTAGAATGTATATAGGTCAAAATGTAAATATTTAAATAAGTCTCTTTACTTTTCCGCATTTTTAATTTCCTTATTTTATTACTATATTGTTTAGATGTATGATAGGCTTGTATGATAAGACTGAATCAAACGTTAGCTCACTAAAAAAATACAAGATAAATTATAATCAACACACTTGCACTCACTCACGCACCTCTAGGGTACGCCCCTCTTTGGTTGCCTTCGATTATAAGGTCGTGTCCCTCGAAATGTAGAGGTGCCCACTAGCAAAAGTCCCTCGATATAAAATCGTCACTAAGTCCCTCGATGACCCTCGACTGTTGCCTACAAAAAAGTGACGATCGTCCCTTCGAAATTGCTAAGGGTACCTCTACTTGTTGCCTTCAACGACCATCCGATGACCCTTGGATGACCCGCACGTCCAATATAAACAAGGATTTCTTACTTCTACATAGTATGGATAATCCTAGGAATTTTAAAAGGTATAGAAAAAGACCAACTATTTAGGGTAGTGCTCTTAATATGCCTAGCTCAATAAAAAACATCTTTTCAAAATTCTTTCAAAAAACTAAGGCTACGCATTTACGCTAAAGTCCTTACGCCCCTTTTTCAACTCAAAACAAACAAACATTGAGCTAAGCAAATCAAGAGCCCGTAGATAACTACGGATGAAAAGGGTGCTTGCACCTTCCCTTCTCATAACTTACCCCCCGAGCCCGTTTTCTTTTTAAAAGGTCTTTTTCTGTACTTTTTACCTTTCCTAAAATTGGACAAAATAAAAGTCGGTGGCGACTCATGCTCACCGCAACATTTGTTGCATATTAAAAATAAAAGTCAGTTCACCGAGTTACAGAACTGGCGACTCTGCTGGGGACATATTTTTAAGAGGGGTTTACCTTAGGGCTTTAGTTCATTATAAATGTTCTCAATTGTTTGTTTTGCGTGCTTTATTTTTAAGGGTATTGTTTGCGTTTACTCGTGTGAAAGATCCTACACCCGGATCTAGTGTACCTTAGGTATGTGGCAATAGACCAAGGAGACTGTACGGCTCGTCCCGATATGGTTGATATGGTGGCCACCGTTAGTGTGACACTTTGGTTGGTTCTGATGGCCCTTGAACATGATCGAGGAGACATTAGGCTACCATGTAGTGTCGTGAAGCACTAATTTGCCCTTAGAACCCTAGTTGAACTTGACTTTGGCCTATTAAGAAGTAGCGAGATGGCCGGCTTTGGACCTTGACCGAAGCTGGTTGATACTCGAAGCTACACTCATTGAGATCAATCTTTCAAGATGTTTTCGGTCAGCCACCCGAGTGCTGACTGAGATAATGCTTTCGAGAACGATCATCGATATGAGCACCCTAGAACCCGATCTTTATCTAGGACAGGTTGAACCAACTAAGCTTCAGTGGGGAGGGTACTTACCTTTGAACTTCATGCAAGCCTTTAAACCTAAGGCTACTTGTGTGACTTGTTTGTATTCATTATCTAACCGTTTGGTTTCCTTGCAGGATTTGTTTATACACTAACCGTTTGGTTTCCTCGCAGGATTTGTTTATACCCTAACCGCTTGGTTTCCTTGTAGGATTTTTGTGTACGCTAACAACTTGAACTCTTTACCTAACTAACCTTTTTCAAGGATCTCAAGTATTTAGGGCGCGCAATTCCAGGTGCCATCCTCAAGAGCCAGATTCCTAACAAGGGGCAAGAGGATTTATTTTCCTCTAGCCATATGTCTTCAGTTTATAGGCACCATACCTATCAAGGGGCAAGAGGATTTATTTTCCTCTAGCCGTGTACCATCAAAATTCAGAAGTATCCTGAATCAGAGGCTATGACCCACTGGATATGGTGAGCTTGATTCATAAAAAAGGACGTTCAAAGATGGAAGTCAAAGTTCTTCAACAAAGCTGTAGCTATATTTCAATGTTGCAAACTAAATTCTATAAAGATCCTTGAAAACATTGCATATGCATTTACATACATATCATTGCATAATAGGTTTCCGGACAACGAGCTTCTCATTTTCTGCCTCAAATCCCTAAAGCTTGATACTTACAACTCCTTTGTGGCTTCGTCAGAATCTTCTTCTTAGAAGTAATCTGTAGTTCAGATACGAACGCTTGGTTTGGTTTCCTCTCTGGGGCACTTGGTCAATCGATTGATAATTGCCAACCAGTCCGAGATAAGGTACAAGACCTGATTGATGAAAAGGCTATCATATTCACACCTGCAGTTCAGATTTGAAGTTCTCCTTCGACCCAATGGACCTTCTGAAGCAATAAGTCCATACGGAGAAAATCTCCTCAATGTTGGCAATTCGTAATTTCTCATGCATTTTCATGCGTAATCTTTCTTGTTCTTGTTCAATACTGTCTATATGCAATACTTGTTTGTTTTTGAACTATAATAACTATGCATTGGATATGTTTGTCTTGAAAAAATTCATTCGCTCTCGCTCTAATATGTTTTTATTTGCTTGTGATACCAAACTCTCAGTGATAAAGCATGATGACTCTGAAGGGAGAATGACGAACGCATAATACCAATAATCTCAAATGGTGCGCTTTCGAGTAAAACCCTGTTGATGATGTACAGGCATTGTTTCAAATTCCCAAACACTGGAGATATAAGGAAGTTAATCCCTTGCCAACCCCTTTTGAGCCTTGAAGTAGGAGTTTCTTTTCTATACGAAAAAACCCTCACGTTTAACCTAGGGGCAGGGTAGTGTTCAGTTAATCTGATCGAGCATTCAAAATTCATCAGGAGTGCACATCTAAGGATACAACAATGGTTATCCTTCAAAAGGTTGAGGACAGTAAAAAACAAAATGGTTATCCCTCACAATAGAAGGTCAAAATATGACGATACAACAACGGTTATCCCTCGTCGACCAAGAAATGAGGCAGTCACAGTCTTGCAAACAAATCAAATACGACTTAGGATCATACGACTTGCTCAAAAAAAAAAAAGAGAAAGAACGAATTGAAAAAAAAAAAAAAAGAAAAGAAAGCCCGCTAAGTTAATAACTTGAAAACAAATGACTTAGGCAAAAGTTAGGGCATCCCGCTGGACTTCAAACTCGGAATTCAAAAGAATTTGTCCAGGCAAAAGTTAGGGCATCCCGCTGGACTTCAAACTCGAAATTCAAAAATTTGTCCAGGCAAAGGTTAGGGAAAAATGAAAGTATTGCAAAATAAAAAGATCCTTAACAAAAGAACAAAGTCGTGTGATCAGACACCAAATACAAAAGGTAAAGTGACTGCCATGTCCAAACACCTCATTGATTCCTCAGTCGTCTCAAACTCCTCTTGAAGAAGGAATACTCGTATCAGGTTGACTGAACTTAGGTTGGAGAACATCACGAAGGGGGTGGGCACCAATAAAATTTTGAGCCTAAAAATCCCTTTTTCTAAAACCATGAACCTGGCCACGTTACAACCCTCAAAAGTCCTAATTGAAGCAGGGTTAATTCGAAAGCATACTGTAACGAGAATACGGTAAACTGGCTCCTAGGAGTTTTGCTAAACGCTTGAGTTGGTATCACACCACCTTTCAGAAAAAAAAATCGATGTTTTAACATCCTTTCAAAAATTTCCTTTTTAAACTTCAAGACAAGCATGAACTTTGCATTAAAATTATGTTTCTCATAATAAACATTATTTGCATATGAACAAGTACTTGACACCAGGAAAGCTTCCATCATGAACTGTAAATGAAAATTTTAATCCTTTCAAAGGACAAGTTGTCTTCAGAACTTCGTGGAGTTCGAGCGAGAATATCTCAAATACTGATCACCCTCAAGGGCACAAAAACAAAAAAACAGTTGAATACCCTTTTGAGTAAGAACTCATATATCTGGGGCAATTAGGTCAAGACTCTAAGACTCCATCATACGTGTTGACCAATTAGGGGCATTGTTCCTAAACTCATGATAATGGGGCAAGTTGCTTATAACAGCATAAATCTCAGGAAGCCCTCCCGACAGGCATGCTCCAGAAGTGCTCCGAAGAGTAGAAATACTTCCACGACTTACTGAGTTGGCTAAAACGCCAATATGTACAAGGGGCATGACATGTTATAATTCATCTGGGGCAGTCAAGTCGGGATTCAAATAATCTCTCAAAGGCGCTGAACTGTCAGGGATTTATTTTCCCCGCAAAACACTGCTCTAATCTGTTGTCATCATTAACAACATTTTGCATACATCATATACCTCATGGCAAATACACGCATAACATGCAAAATTCTCATTTATTTTGAGAACTGCATTGCACCATGCATTACATGCATCCTGACATTGCATAAAACTAACTTTGTCTTTCAGGTCTACCAACTAGTCAGGCGAGTATCATCAACAAATCAATCACTATCAAATGTATAGTCTGGAAGCTTGAACCCCAGATTCCTGAAAAATCCACTCCGGAAGCTTGAACCCCGGATGATCTAAATTCTACAACAGATATGTTCCGGAAGCTTGAACCCCGGATGATCTGAATTCTACGCCAGAAACGTTCCGGAAGCATGAACCCCGGATGTTCCAAAATCTACGACAGATATGTTCCGGAAGCTTGAACCCCGGATAATCTGAAATCTACGACAGAAACGTTCCGAAAGCATGAACCCCGGATGTTCTGAAATCTGCGGCAGATATGTTTCGGAAGCTTGAACCCCGAATTCTACAACAGATATGTTCCCGAAGCTTGAACCCCGGATAATCTGAAATCTACGACATAAACGTTTCGGAAGCATGAACCTCGGATGTTCTGAAATCTACGGCAGATATATATCGGAAGCTTGAACCCCGAATGATCTGAATTCTACAACAGATATGTTCCGGAAGCTTGAACCCCGAATAATCTGAAATCTACGACAGAAACGTTCCGGAAGCATGAACCCCGGATGTTCTGAAATCTACGGCAGATATGTTTCGGAAGCTTGAACCCCGAATGATCTGAATTCTACAACAGATATATTCCGGAAGCTTGAACCCCGAATAATCTGAAATCTACGACAGAAATGTTTCGGAAGCTCGAACCCCGAACATCTATGAATCTCTATCCCAGATATACGTTTGGAAGCTTGAACCCAAAACTTTCTGAAGATCTATCATATACACACTCTGGGAAGCATGACCCCCCCCCCCCCCCCCACTCAGCTAGATGGCATCTCTAAGCCCGTCTCCGCTAAAAATCCCTACATCCGCAAGGGCAAATTTCTTGGTATTCTAGTGTTCAATCCTCTTCCACCTTCAGATTCCGACTGGCACACAAGCCAATCTACATCCTCAGGTTTAAGAAGATTGAACAGGGGCAGCTGTCATACCCCAAAATTTGCCCACACTTTTCGAAATTTCAAAACTATTTCAAAAAATCGGATTTTATAAAATATCGCGTTCAATTACATTGACATCCTGATTTTTATAAATATTCGATTTAAAGTCTATTTTAAAATATAATAGTTTACTCTTAAATTATTTATATTTTAATAAATAGCAAAATGCTGGCTGATGCTTCATACACTTTCAATTGGTTTTTTATTTCGAACAAATAATATAGCACAATTGGTAAGGAAGTAATGTTGGCAAGTATAAGGTCCCGAGTTCAAATCTCAATTTTGACATTATCCCTTTTTCATTTGTTTCTAACTTTAACTTTATTTTTATTTCAAAAAAATCACAAAAAATATATTTTCTTTTCAATTTTCGTTTTATTTATTTATTTAGTATTAAAAAAAAACTATTTTATGATTTATGCACTTTTATCACAAATTAATCTAAATACAAAAATATCAAAAAAAAGTTATTTATTTTCCATGTTTAGAATAAACATTTTTAGAAATAGTGAATGTGATTGATTTTCAAATTAAATATTTTAATTATATGTCTTCCTACCATTTGTGTTAACCTAATTTCCATTGTATAAAAAGAGACTATTTTCTAATCTACGGGGACCAACAATTAACCCTGATTCCACAGCTTTCACGTACACCTTTTACACTACTTTTCTAACCCTTCTTTTCTCTCTCACGAGTAGAAACAGTCACCATAAATCTCCATCCACCCACATACACAACACATATACAACAAACCAAAAATTCTAACACCCAAAAACCTTTTATCTTCTCACATACATACCATCTGCACAAAATCTCCATTCACTAATAGTTGATATATACCACCAATTTCAAACACAAAAAACACCCACTCTTCAACTCAACAAACCTTCACTTGAAAGCCTACCAATACAACCTGCAAAATTGACTCCAAACATGTAAACCACAACATCAACGAGCCTTTTGTTGTTACAGTAACAAAACTAATACTTACATATTAACCAACATCCACAACTATCTCATTTATTCATTATCATCCTCATTGAGAGAAAAGCTACCATCAATATTTTCATTTGTCAAGCTATAACAACTAACACCATATATTAACAATAGCAACAAAATTTGTTTTGTTTTGTTTTTTTGCAGCAACTATTTCATAAAGAAACAAAAGCAAAGAAGGAAGAAGTTATTCAAGTGGTACAAACGCCGTCGGGGATCCAATTGGAGATCTACCTTGAACGCACAACAACAATCGCGTATTCACGCTTCAGATCTGCGGCGGTACCGTCTACAGCTCACCATCACGCGTCTCCACCTCTGAGACCGAACAACGACGCCGCAATTCACAGCAACGCTACCGTCCGGCCACCGTCCACAGTTCCGCCGTCACGCAGTACCATCCGCTGGTAATTGCTGTTATAAAGTTTTTTTTTCTGATCTTTGATCCACAAAATTATGCTGTTGTTATTTGTTATTGTGTTTGTGTGTTTATGTTTTATAGAGATGGAAATTCCTGAGAAAGATGAAGCAGGTCATGTGAAAGAAAGAAGAGATAGGATACCTTGTTATCCTTTTTCCCTTTGTTTTAATATTCTTTTTTTTTTAAATTAATTAATTAACTAAAAGAACTTCCATGTGTCATTATATGATAGGTCTTGGTGATTTGAAAAAGTCATATGCAAGGTGAAGAATTAGTGAACGTGGTGTAACGCCTCACCACCACATGTGTGATTCATTTTATTTCATTTTTTTCATTTTTTTTATTTATTAATTAACTAACAACTAATCAACCTTTTTTATAAACCATAAAATTAATATTAACTATGAATTCCTAAATAACCATTAGGATTAGTTTTTTTTACTAATTAATTTTGTTAACTAATTTAATTTAATTAGGTCTTAACTTGATTATGTTATTAAAAATACAAAACATTTGGTTTAGTAATCAAAATAATTATACATAGTTTTCAATTTAGTTCAATTAATTTTTGTTAATTGTATTATTTGTAAATAATTAATGTAGGACTAGACTTTCACCTAAAATTCAAAAGATTTAATTTCTCCTTCTCCCGATTTCTTCTCTCATCTCGAAATCCCGTGTAACGCGCGTGTTTTGTTTATTTTATTGCTTTTATTTAGATATTAGAATGTATATAGGTCAAAATGTAAATATTTAAATAAGTCTCTTTACTTTTCCGCATTTTTAATTTCCTTATTTTATTACTATATTGTTTAGATGTATGATAGGCTTGTATGATAAGACTGAATCAAACGTTAGCTCACTAAAAAAATACAAGATAAATTATAATCAACACACTTGCACTCACTCACGCACCTCTAGGGTACGGCCCTCTTTGGTTGCCTTCGATTATAAGGTCGTGTCCCTCGAAATGTAGAGGTGCCCACTAGCAAAAGTCCCTCGATATAAAATCGTCACTAAGTCCCTTGATGACCCTCGACTGTTGCCTACGAAAAAGTGACGATCGTCCCTTCGAAATTGCTAAGGGTACCTCTACTTGTTGCCTTCAACGACCATCCGATGACCCTTCGATGACCCGCACGTCCAATATAAACAAGGATTTCCTACTTCTACATAGTATGGATAATCCTAGGAATTTTAAAAGGTATAGAAAAAGACCAACTATTTAGGGTAGTGCTCTTAATATGCCTAGCTCAATAAAAAACATCTTTTCAAAATTCTTTCAAAAAACTAAGGCTACGCATTTACGCTAAAGTCCTTACGCCCCTTTTTCAACTCAAAGCAAACAAACATTGAGCTAAGCAAATTAAGAGCCCGTAGATAACTACAGATGAAAAGGGTGCTTGCACCTTCCCTTCTCATAACTTACCCCCCGAGCCCGTTTTCTTTTTAAAAGGTATTTTTCTGTACTTTTTACCTTTCCTAAAATTGGACAAAATAAAAGTCGGTGGCGACTCATGCTCACCGCAACATTTGTTGCATATTAAAAATAAAAGTCAGTTCACCGAGTTACAGAGACCTTGGAGATTCACAATCCTTTGATTGAATATAGGAGGGCAAATTTTGGGGTATGACACTACGAAGTTGTTGGATTCAATGGTTGGATGGTATGGTTCTATTTCGTTAGCTTCCAACTGAGCGATAAGTCTTTCGTAAGGGAAATCATCATCGATTGGTACATGTTCGGGTTTCAGATTTTCGAGTCGAGAGAGATGATCTGCTACGACATTTTTGGTTCCCTTTTTATCTTTAATTTCTAAGTCGAATTCTTGTAATAAAAGGATCCATCTTAACAATCTAGGCTTGGAGTCTTTCTTGGTTAAAAGGTACCTAATAGCGGCGTGGTCAGTGTATATGATGATTTTGGCTCCTACCAAGTAAGAGCAGAACTTATCCAACGCGAATACGACAGCTAATAGTTCCTTTTCTGTCGTGGCATAGTTCATTTGGGCTTCGTCTAGGGTTCTACTCGCATAGTATATGACATGTAGTTTCTTATCTTTTCTTTGCCCTAGAACGGCTCCTATAGCATAATCGCTTGCGTCGCACATTATTTCGAAAGGTTCACTCCAGTCGGGAGGTTGCATAATCGGCGCAGAGATTAATGCTTGTTTAAGTGTTCGGAATGCTTCAGCGCATTTGTTGTCAAAGATGAATTCGGCATCTTTCATCAGTAATTCAATTAAGGGCTTGGTTATTTTAGAGAAATCCTTAATAAAACGTCGGTAAAAACCGGCGTGTCCTAGTGTCATACCCCAAAATTTACCCACACATTTCCTCCTATTCAAATTCAAATCAAGATCACAAATTACTGATGATTATTTGATTTTATATGAATTTTTATTCATTTTAAAAAAAATAATAATAATAATAATAAAAATCATCAATCAATTTAATCAAAAAACTTTGAAGAAAATGCATGAGGAAAATATGGACTAAACTTGGAAATTCTTCAAATGGGCCTATCTTCTTTCAAACATATTACCAAGGAATTCTAAAGCCCATTTGCATGCCTTGTTGTCATTTATTTTATTTATTTGGATTAATTCAATTTAGTTCAATTTTAATTAAAATAAAAAACCAAATTAATGAAAAGTCATGGGCTCCAAAACAAGCAGATATCGTGTGAAGCTTAACCTCTAATGAATCTTGGTTAAAATTGGCAAGCTTTCATATGATTTGCAAATCAAATCTCTCTACCATAATCACAAGGATTGATCTCACAAATACTGACCTAAAATCACTTGCCTATATATCTGAACAACAAAATCATAGAAAAAGGGTTGGAGACTGCAGAACCCTATGAGCAGCTTGCAAATATCGTGAAAAACAAGGAGGTTTTTTTTAGGATTGCCGCAAGAATTCATAATTTTTAAGAGATTTGCAGACCAAGAATTCCATCGATTCAGATATAACAAAGCATCATAATCAATTCTTTGGTGTTCTCTGGACATAATTCCATCATCTCCTTCGATCAAAAGGTGTGAATTCGGACCTCCATAACCAAGGTCAGTGTAAAAACTTTTTTCCTTCAATTCGCGCGTACAAGCATCATAAAGCGTTTTGGAAAGCATATTCATGTTTAGGATGGTATTTGCAATCTTTCTGTGTCGCTTGATTCATGTTTGGATGCAGGGATTATGTTGGCCGTATTTAGGGCTTCACGTTCTTGAATTTGGGAACTCGATTTAGGAACGATTTTAGACCAAATTAAGGGCTCCGTTGAATTCAGAGGGGCGGTTATAGTCGATCTGGGTTATGTTTGCGTATTTGTACTTTGATTTTGCAGGTTCGCCATGGCCAAACCAGAACAAGAGTCACGAAGGTGACGATGAACAGCAATTGGCGCTATTTTTTTTAATTCGTTAGCGTCGTTCGATCGCTTATGTAAATCATGTTGCGTTTATTCAACAACGAGCGAGAAGTGGCTTAGTGGTGAGAAGGCGCGTCCCAAGGTTTACGCTGAACGTCAGGGGTTCGATCCCTGTATGAAGCAAACCTTTCTTTTTTTCTAACATTAGTATGCAGATCCCATGTTGCCAGCATGCGCGAGTCCACGATGCAGCCTAGACTCCGGGCCTTAGGATCACACCAGAATTGGATCCAACGCCTACAGGCTTGCATATCCACCATGATCTTCCATGCACGCGCCACACCCAATTACCAGCTGAGTTTCTAATTCCTTTTTTGTTTTTATTTACATAATATTAGTTTTTATTTCTTTATTTCATTTTTCTTGTTTGTTTTATTTATTTTCAAAATTCCTTCAAAATAATTCTTTAACAAAATTGTTTTAAAACTTATTTTCCATAAAATATTAAAAAATAAGTCATTTATTTTAAGTATTGATAATTATTTTATAAATATTTAAGTTATCTTAAGTAATTATAATTATTTATTTATTTCTTTAAAATACTTACTAGGATTAGGAAATTTCAATCGAAACCTAATTTTCACCGATTTAATTAATTGGGTTGAAAACCAACGATTAATTAATTCGATTTCATTTATTATATTAAACTTAGTCAATTCGTATCCTAATTAGGGTTTACGAAGATCAAGCTATACACTGATATATTTCTTTTTCTGTGTCTTTTTCAGGGTTGACTTTTCAAATGCACTCCGACTACGCGCCAAGTCAAAACAAAAGTTAAGTTCTATCCTTTCCTTATTTAAATTTTCTTTCACCTTTTATTTTTAGGGTTTGATCCCCGCTGACAATGAATTCCTCCTACACTTACTTCTTTTTCTATTGTCAATGTTTCAATGGTCAGAGTCAATGCTTCAGGCTACCTCCAATTATCAACCTTCAAAAACACGAAGCTAAGTTTCTTTTACCCTTTTTCTTTTATTATTATTTTCATTTTTAGGGTTAACCCTAATTGTCTCTGAACAAATAATACACTCACCCCTTTTTCTGTTTATTCTTTTTTCAGGGTTTGTCGACCGCCAAAGCTACGAGTGTTGGTAACCCTAAACTCTAACCCTAATGTTTTCTGCTTTTATTATTACTTATATCAAACCCTATTAAGGGATCCGCTGGTTAGAATTTCCCTCCCCCGTATTTGTTTGATTATATTATTTAAATTGCGTGGTTAGTAATTTAGGGAGTGCAATCTTGAACTGAATTAGAGCCATTTAATTATAAGATAATATATTCCGAATTGAATCACGTGATTGGTGCACACACGCACACTTTTGGGTAACCCTCTCTGTTGCCTGTTGCCTGCTGCCCGTTGCCTCTGCCTTGTGTATTTTTTGCAGAATAGCCAGTCCCTCGAATACGAGGATACCTCAGCCATGTTGCCTCGATTAAAGGTCATGGTCCCTAATGATGCTGCCTTCGATACACTAACATGACCTCGACCCTCGGAAGTTGCCTATGAAAAAGGCTGAGGTATCTTCTGGTTGCCTACGAAAGGCTATTCTGGATCCTTCCTCTTAGACTACCTGCCTCTCTATGGCATGGGCCAGTCTTTGGGCGAATGATAACGAGATGACCCTTCAACCTCCAAACGAAAGGCTTCCTGCCCTCTTATGGCAAGGATAGACCCTTTCATCCTGAAAGGCTAAAAAGAGACCTATCATCTAAGTTCAAGGTAATTGCCCCTAATTGCTTTGCCTTGCTCTAAACCTCTTGCTATATTCTTTCTCAAAATTCTTCGAAAGGGCAACGCTTATTTACAAGCTAAAGTCCCTATCCCTTTCATCTACATTTTCTGAAAACAAAAGCAAGCAAAGCAATTAAGAGCCCATGGAAAACCATGGATGCAAAGGGTGTCTTACACCTTCCCTTTGCATAAATTACCCCCCGAACTCAGATTTCTTTAAAAGGTTTTTTTCTGTTTCTTTTAGCCTTTCTAACTTGTTTGGATAAAATAAAAGTCGGTGGCGACTCATGCTTAACCGCGACATTTCTATTATGAAAGTCAGTTCACCGTATTACAGAACTGGCGACTCTGCTGGGGACGAAAATTCGATAAAAGAGGGGTTACCTTAAAAGTTTAGGAATCACTTGAATGTTTTCTATTGCTTGCTTTGCTTGTTTTATTTTTCAGGGCTGTTTTGGGATAATTGAAGGACGAATCCTATTCCCGGATTCAAGTACATCTAAGATAGGAAGTGGCATAGTCATGGCGACCTCCTTCATGTATGTGGAGAATTGGTCAATATGAGAGTTCACGCTTAAGTTAGGCGTCCATGGGTGTTTGCATGCTTCTCTTGTATGAGGGAGGTTCGTGCGGATGTCCGTGGGTGAGTCGGAGCTTAAGGACCTTTAGTTACCTTTAACCCATCTTGACTTTTAGGAACGTGGTGGGGGGACTACTCTTGATGTATGTTGAGAGCATAGTCGCTACCCGATACTACAACTCAGATAGGTTCTTTCTCAAAGTATCATTGCATGGTATGTATGTATCATGTTCGAGGGTGCTTTAGAGGGGCTGACAATTCTGAGTCACTTGGTAGAACCCGTTGCTGAAATCTCCTTATCCATAGAAATACCCTTGGGAAGGACACCTGATCAGACTCCATGCAAGCCTTAAGCCAAAATTGTGTGACTTGTGTGGCTTGTTTGTGTTTGCTACTAACCTTTGTTTACCTGCAGGTTTTGCTAAAAGACTTGTTTACCCTTATTATCTTACGCTTTGCCTGATGCACTGCATTCACATAACATCATGACATCATGACATCATAAGCATAACATAATTAACTAACCCTTTCAAGGATCTTAGGGATTTAGAACGCACAATTTCAGGTACTCTTATCAAGGACTGAATTCCTATCTAGGGGTAAGAGGATTTATTTTCCTCTGGCCACGTACCTTCCAATTCAAAGACATCGCACCTATCAAGGGGCAAGAGGATTTATTTTCCTCTAGCCGTGTACTTTCAAATTCAGAAGGATCCCGAATCAGAGGCGATGACCCACTCGATATGGTGAGCTTGATTCTAAAAAAAAAGACGTTCAAAGACAAAAATAAGATTTCTTCAGACAAAGACGCGACCAAATCATTTTCTAAAATGTTGCTAACTTAATTCCCAAAGATCCTTGAAATCATTGCATTTGCATTCATAACACCACATAATAGGTTTCTTACAATAGGTCTCTCATCCTTCCTCGCTGTTTATTTCAGCATCATGGATCTTGAACAATCTGTGAAGAATCTCCAAGTTCAAAATACTGAATTCCAAGCCTTGATCCTGAATTTGTCCAAGGGGCAAGATGAGCTGAAATCCCTTCTGACTAAGAAGGAAAAGAAGACCAAGAAACCTAAGGGTGTTCTCAATCTGGGAAGAAGGTTCAAAGGCCCTCTAAAAAAGGTTGAAGAAGCTGAAACTCCCAAAGAAGGTAAGAAGACTAAGGTGAAAAAGCTTAGACCGATCTTGCAACTCAGGGATGCTGAAACCTCTGAAGACAGTGATGAAGATGAGCAAGATGATGATGCTAGTACCAAAACTGAGGCAAAAAGTAACCACGATTCGGCCAAACTCTCTGAAGAAGAAGAGGACTATTACCATGAGGAAGAACAACCCGATGACAAATACAAGATGTTCGAAGAGCGTCTGAGAAGCGTGGAAATCCAGAAGGTACCTGGGTTGGATTTTGAAGAACTTGGACTCGTTCCTGGGGTTGTTATTCCTCCGAAATTCAAAACTCCCGCCTTCGCTAAGTATGATGGAGTCTCCTGTCCCAAGATGCACTTGAGGTCTTATGTAAGGAAAATTCAGCCTCACACTGCAGATAAGAGGCTCTGGATCCATTTCTTTCAGGAAAGCTTATCTGGAACTCAACTCGAATGGTACTATCAACTGGAAAGTACCAACATCCATACTTGGGAAGATTTGGTTGTTACTTTCTATAAGAAATACCAATATAATTCCGATCTCGCACCAACTCGCATGCAACTACAAAGCATGTCTATGGGACCTAAGGAAAGTTTCAAGGAGTATGCTCAGAAATGGAGAGATTTAGCTGGAAGAGTCAAACCTTCCTTGGCTGACAGAGAAATGGTAGATATGTTTATGAATACATTGACTGGCCCTTTCTATAGTCATTTGCTGGGAAGTTCGTCATCTGGATTCACTGAGCTTATATTGACTGGGGAACGTGTTGAGAATGGCATCCGAAGTGGTAAGATTCAAGTTGCTACATCCCCAGGTACTACAAAGAAGCCTCTCAGTGGGAAGTCAGATTCAAATAATAACCATGGCCAATCTGTTGGGGCAGTTTTGATCTCCACACCGACACCTCAGAGAAGTCGTCAAAGCACGCAAGACACGCCTAGGCGTCAGTTCACAAAGATCAATATGTCACTGGCTCAAGCACTACAACACCTGTTGAAGTTAAAGTTGATCACTCTAAAGGATCCCCCTAAGAATCCCAGTACTTCTGCTCGAAGCTATAATCCTAATATGAGGTGTGCATACCACTCTGATAGTCCTGGTCATGATACGAATAGCTGTTGGACATTGAGGAACAAAATCCAAGATATGATTGATGCTGGAGAAGTTGAGTTTGATCCTCCTGAGACTCCTAATGTAACTGCTAATAATGTGGATGGCTAGAAGGATAAACTTTTAATCATTAGTTTTACTTTCATTTGCAAATTTCTATTATGTTTGTTTAAACATTCGAATTATGATAGACATTATCTATTTTAATAATCATCATCAGTGCATTGCATATGTTTGTCTTGAATAATTTATTTTGTTATCACTCATTTTAAAATTATGTCTTTACTTTGCATACTCAACTCCTGCTAAGTTGTAGGTCTTTTAAGGGAGGATGACGAAAACGATACCGCAATCTCATACAGTATGCTTTTGAACGGACTATGTTGACGATGTACAGGCATTGTTTCAATTCCTGAATAGTGGAGATATAAGGATGTTAATCCCTCGCCAACCCCTTTGAGCCTAAGAAGTAGAAGTTTCTTTCTTGTACTAATTAAAACCCTTGATCTAACCTGGGGCAGGGTAGTTCTCAGTTAATTTGGTTGTGCATTCTATTTTAAGAGAATCATTTAGTACACCTTTCAACAAAGGTTTCAATCACAAACGTAAAACCGCTCACACCAAAGAAGTGTTAGAGGTGTCAATCAAAAGACAATGATGATTCATCAATCATCAAACAAGGCAGTCAATAGCTTTCAAAAGGGGAAAATGAAAAATCATATATACAGAGAAAAGCCTGCTAAGTCGAAAATCAAAAGATGACTTAGGCAAAAATCAAGGCATCCCGCTGACTGTAAGCTCAAAATAGACAGTTCAGGCAAAAGTTAGGGATATCAAAAAGATAAAAAAAAAGAGAGAAGTCAATAAATTCTTGAACAACACAATGTTGTGACTACCAAAAGGAAGAAGCGGCTGCCATCTCAAAAGCTCTCTGTGCTGGTGAACTATCATCATTATCAAAGACGCAAATCCAAAAGTCTCTTGGAACCTGAATGCATAAGTTGAATTAACTGAGCTTAGGGCTGAAGATCATCACGAAGATAGGGGTGGGTACTAATAAATTTTGAGCCGTTATCTTTTGTTTCTTAAACCGTGAACCAAGCCACGTTACAACCCTTGAAAGTCCTAACTGAAGCATAGTTAGTTCGAAAGCATACTGTCACCAAAAAAGGTATCCTGACTCCTTTAGGTTTACCAAAAAATGCTGAGTTGATATTTCATTTTTACAAAACGTCACGTTGTTACAAATATCATGTTTTACAAATATCACGCTTTTACATCTTTGTTTTAAGGCTTTTCAAAAACTCAAGACGAACGTATGCATTGCATCTCATGAATTCATTATTAAACCTATTCTGCTACATAACTTCAAATGTTAGCATCAGAAAGAACTTGTAACAGGGTACAACTAATGACTGAGAATTATCCCGACAGACAAGATTACTCCAAAGGAGCAATGTCTCCTATGTATACAAGGGGCATGGCACGTTTGCCCAATCAACCTGGGGGCAATCAGGTCGAGTTTCAAAAATATCTCAGAAGTATCAAACAATCAGGGACATGCACCCAAGGGGGTTTTAAGCTACTTCCCGATCAGTCAGGGGCATCATACTAAGTACTAGAGGCATGTCACCCATAGTGCACATCTCATAAAGTCTGCGCGAGGCAAATATTTCCAAAGTCCCTACTAGCAATGGCAAATCTATGCAAGTCCAGTTTGACATCTTGATCAATACTCAGTGGTGCGTCCTAATCAAATCCAGGAATGGTAATTACTATAATACCAGGGGCAATATTCAAGGCATCCATGCCTTTCCACAGCTTCGATTTCACAAGATCATATCCCCACAGAGCAATTCTCAAGAAGATATCTTCAACAGAGTTTATATCTTCAACACTACCGTTTCTCCAACACTTTGCTTTTCTCCAACATGGTGTATTAATATCTCTAATCCCCAATCAGGGTACATCAAGTTACTGGTCATCCCCGAGCAAAATCAAAAATCCCTCAGTTGAGCATCTTCAAAACAAGATCAGATATCAAAATCACAATGATACAAAGATTTATTTTCTCAATCAAGGACAAATCCTATTCTGATATCATATATCATAAACATATTCATACATTGCATACATTACCTCACATGCTAGTTTCTCATCTATTTTAAGAAACTCATAATACATGCATCATAACATTGCATAAAAACTAACTCTACTTTTTTCACTGACACAAGTACAAGCAGATAAACAATATTTACGATCTAATTCAGTTACTATGAACGGTACTGACACGATCATCTCTCCAAGACCTAATTAGGCCACCACGAATGGTACTGACACAACCAAATAAAGAAACAGACTTAATCACGACAACTGAGTCAAGATAAAGGAATCACGATAAAGGAATCACGACAACTGAGTCAAGATAAAGGAATCACGATAAAGGAATCACGACAACTGAGTCAAGATAAAGGAATCACGATAAAGGAATCACGACAACTGATTCAAGATAAAGGAATCACGACAACTGAGTCAAGATAAAGGAATCACGATAAAGGAATCACGACAACTGAGTCAAGATAAAGGAATCACGACAACTGAGTCAAGATAAAGGAATCACGATAAAGGAATCGCGACAACTGAGTCAAGATAAAGGAATCACGATAAAGGAATCACGACAACTGAGTCAAGATAAAGGAATCACGACGATTGAGTCAAGATAATGGAATCCCGACAACTGAGTCATGATAAAGGAATCACGACAACAATGGAGTCACAACGAGTAAGTCACACATCTAATCCCAGTATTCAGTTCAGAAACAGTCATGACAACAGAGTCATTACGATTAATTCACTTCATACTCCCATCTGGATGGCATCTTCAAGCCCATCCCCGACAAAAGTCCCTTCATCATCAGCTAGGGCAAATTTCTTGGTATTCTAGTGTTCAATCACCTTCCACCTTCAGATACCGACTGGCATACAAACCACTCTACATCTTCAGGTTTAAGATAATTGAACAGGGGCAGCTGTCATACCCCAAAATTTGCCCACACATTTCCTCCTATTCAAATTCAAATCAAGATCACAAATTACTGATGATTATTTGATTTTATATGAATTTTTATTCATTTTTAAAAAAATAATAATAATAATAATAAAAATCATCAATCAATTTAATCAAAAAACTTTGAAGAAAATGCATGAGGAAAATATGGACTAAACTTGGAAATTCTTCAAATGGGCCTATCTTCTTTCAAACATATTACCAAGGAATTCTAAAGCCCATTTGCATGCCTTGTTGTCATTTATTTTATTTATTTGGATTAATTCAATTTAGTTCAATTTTAATTAAAATAAAAAACCAAATTAAAGAAAAGTCATGGGCTCCAAAACAAGCAGATATCGTGTGAAGCTTAACCTCTAATGAATCTTGGTTAAAATTGGCAAGCTTTCATATGATTTGCAAATCAAATCTCTCTACCATAATCACAAGGATAGATCTCACAAATACTGACCTAAAATCACTTGCCTATATATCTGAACAACAAAATCATAGAAAAAGGGTTGGAGACTGCAGAACCCTATGAGCAGCTTGCAAATATCGTGAAAAACAAGGAGGTTTTTTTTAGGATTGCCGCAAGAATTCATAATTTTTAAGAGATTTGCAGACCAAGAATTCCATCGATTCAGATATAACAAAGCATCATAATCAATTCTTTGGTGTTCTCTGGACATAGTTCCATCATCTCCTTCGATCAAAAGGTGTGAATTCGGACCTCCATAACCAAGGTCAGTGTAAAAACTTTTTTCCTTCAATTCGCGCGTACACGCATCATAAAGCGTTTTGGAAAGCATATTCATGTTTAGGATGGTATTTGCAATCTTTCTGTGTCGCTTGATTCATGTTTGGATGCAGGGATTATGTTGGCCGTATTTAGGGCTTCACGTTCTTGAATTTGGGAACTCGATTTAGGGCTCCGTTGAATTCAGAGGGGCGGTTATAGTCGATCTGGGTTATGTTTGCGTATTTGTACTTTGATTTTGCAGGTTCGCCATGGCCAAACCAGAACAAGAGTCACGAAGGTGACGATAAACAGTAATTGGCGCTATTTTTTTTAATTCGTTAACGTCGTTCGATCGCTTATGTAAATCATGTTGCGTTTATTCAACAACGAGCGAGAAGTGGCTTAGTGGTGAGAAGGCGCGTCCCAAGGTTTATGCTGAACGTCAGGGGTTCGATCCCTGTATGAAGCAAACCTTTCTTTTTTTCTAACATTAGTATGCAGATCCCATGTTGCCAGCATGCGCGAGTCCACGATGCAGCCTAGCCTCCGGGCCTTAGGATCACACCAGAATTGGATCCAACGCCTACAGGCTTGCATATCCACCATGATCTTCCATGCACGCGCCACACCCAATTACCAGCTGAGTTTCTAATTCCTTTTTTGTTTTTATTTACATAATATTAGTTTTTATTTCTTTATTTCATTTTTCTTGTTTGTCTTATTTATTTTCAAAATTCCTTCAAAATAATTCTTTAACAAAATTGTTTTAAAACTTATTTTCCATAAAATATTAAAAAATAAGTCATTTATTTTAAGTATTGATAATTATTTTATAAATATTTAAGTTATCTTAAGTAATTATAATTATTTATTTATTTCTTTAAAATACTTACTAGGATTAGGAAATTTCAATCGAAACCTAATTTTCACCGATTTAATTAATTGGGTTGAAAACCAACGATTAATTAATTCGATTTCATTTATTATATTAAACTTAGTCAATTCGTATCCTAATCAGGGTTTACGAAGATCAAGCTATACACTGATATATTTCTTTTTCTGTGTCTTTTTCAGGGTTGACTTTTCAAATGCACTCCGACTACGCGCCAAGTCAAAACAAAAGTTAAGTTCTATCCTTTCCTTATTTAAATTTTCTTTCACCTTTTATTTTTAGGGTTTGATCCCCGCTGACAATGAATTCCTCCTACACTTACTTCTTTTTCTATTGTCAATGTTTCAATGGTCAGAGTCAATGCTTCAGGCTACCTCCAATTATCAACCTTCAAAAACACGAAGCTAAGTTTCTTTTACCCTTTTTCTTTTATTATTATTTTCATTTTTAGGGTTAACCCTAATTGTCTCTGAACAAATAATACACTCACCCCTTTTTCTGTTTATTCTTTTTTCAGGGTTTGTCGACCGCCAAAGCTACGAGTGTTGGTAACCCTAAACTCTAACCCTAATGTTTTCTGCTTTTATTATTACTTATATCAAACCCTATTAAGGGATCCGCTGGTTACAATTTCCCTCCCCCGTATTTGTTTGATTATATTATTTAAATTGCGTGGTTAGTAATTTAGGGAGTGCAATCTTGAACTGAATTAGAGCCATTTAATTATAAGATAATATATTCCGAATTGAATCACGTGATTGGTGCACACACGCACACTTTTGGGTAACCCTCTCTGTTGCCTATTGCCTGCTGCCCGTTGCCTTTGCCTTGTGTATTTTTTGCAGAATAGCCAGTCCCTCGAATACGAGGATACCTCAGCCATGTTGCCTCGATTAAAGGTCATGGTCCCTAATGATGCTGCCTTCGATACACTAACATGACCTCGACCCTCGGAAGTTGCCTATGAAAAAGGCTGAGGTATCTTCTGGTTGCCTACGAAAGGCTATTCTGGATCCTTCCTCTTAGACTACCTGCCTCTCTATGGCATGGGCCAGTCTTTGGGCGAATGATAACGAGATGACCCTTCAACGTCCAAACGAAAGGCTTCCTGCCCTCTTATGGCAAGGATAGACCCTTTCATCCTGAAAGGCTAAAAAGGGACCTATCATCTAAGTTCAAGGTAATTGCCCCTAATTGCTTTGCCTTGCTCTAAACCTCTTGCTATATTCTTTCTCAAAATTCTTCGAAAGGGCAACGCTTATTTACAAGCTAAAGTCCCTATCCCTTTCATCTACATTTTCTGAAAACAAAAGCAAGCAAAGCAATTAAGAGCCCATGGAAAACCATGGATGCAAAGGGTGTCTTACACCTTCCCTTTGCATAAATTACCCCCCGAACTCAGATTTCTTTAAAAGGTTTTTTCTGTTTCTTTTAGCCTTTCTAACTTGTTTGGATAAAATAAAAGTCGGTGGCGACTCATGCTTAACCGCGACATTTCTATTATGAAAGTCGGTTCACCGTATTACACCTAGAAAACTTCTTATTTCTCTAAATGTTTTGGGAGGTTAAAGGTTTTCAATGATTTCGATTTTTGCTTTATCTACTTCGATTCCTCTATCGGATACGATGTGTCCAAGTACGATTCCTTGTCGAACCATGAAATGGAATTTTTCCCAATTAAGTACTAGGTTAACGCTTACACATCGTTTGAGTACCAATTCAAGGTTTTCTAAGCATGTTTCAAAACTTCCTCCACAGACAGATCCATAAAGACCTCCATTATTCCATCCAGGAAATCGGCAAATATTGCCATCATGCATCTCTGGAAGGTTTCGGGTGCATTGCAAAGTCCGAAAGGCATCCGTCTATAAGCGAACGTACCATAAGGACATGTAAACGTGGTCTTTTCTTGGTCGTCAAGGTGAATAGGAATTTGGAAAAATCCGGAGTATCCATCCAGATAACAGAAATGTGAGTGTTTAGCTAGGCGTTCGAGCATTTGATCTATGAATGGTAGAGTGAAGTGATCTTTGCGAGTAGCTTTGTTTAACTTCCTATAGTCAATGCACATTCTCCATCCAGTTTGGGTACGTTGTGCTACGGATTCGCCTTTTGCGTTAGTGATTAAGGTAACTCCTCCTTTCTTCGGTACGACATGAACAGGACTAACCCATTTACTATCGGATATTGGATATATTATTCTGGCTTCTAACAGTTTTTGAATTTCCTTTTTAACCACATCGCTCATAATGGGGTTTATTCGACTTTGATGCTCCCTAGAGGTTTTGCAATCTTCTTCGAGCATAATGCGATGCATACAGAGGGAAGGACTTATTCCTTTCAGATCTGATATGTTATATCCTAGAGTGGTTGGGTATTTTCTTAGGACAGTGAGTAGTTTTTCAGCCTCGGCTTGTCCTAAATCGGCGTTAACTATGACTGGTCGGTTAAGTTCTTCGTCTAGGAATTCGTACCTAAGGTCGGTAGAAAGTGTTTTAAGTTCTATAGCAGGTTTCTTAGGTCCAGGTATAGGATTAGGAGTTAATGATAAACATTCACTTAGGTGGTTATCTTGATATTCCCCAAGCCAGTTGTCATCTTCAAAAATAGGCGGTATAGGAATTCTTAGGATCTCGGTTTCCTTATGTGGTTCGGATTTTATTTTATCTACACACTCGTCGATTATGTCGGCAGAGCAGCATGTGTCAATTATAGAAGGTGCTTTTAGGAATTGAGAAAGAATGAATTCAATTTTCTCTTCTCCTACTTCGAAGGTAAGCTTTCCTCGTTTTACGTCTATAATTGCACCAACAGTTGCTAAGAATGGTCTTCCTAATATGATCGGGATGTTAGAATCTTCTTGGATATCCATTATGATGAAGTCAGTTGGGATGTAGAATTGGCCTACACGCACAGGGATATTTTCTAATATTCCTACAGGGTATTTAACTGAACGGTCAGCTAGTTGAAGAGACATTCTCGTTGTCTTAAGCTCACCCAGATTTAGTTTCTTACAGGTTGAAAGAGGCATCAAACTAACACGAGCTCCTAAGTCGCACAAGGCTTTTTCTATAATAGTCTTTCCTATTACGCAGGAGTAATACGGTGAACTAACTTTTTATCGAAATGTCGCGGTTAAGCATGAGTCGCCACCGACTTCTATTTTATCCAAATATTAGAAACACTAAAAGAACAAAAAAAAACCTTTTTAAGAAAAACTGAGTTCGGGGGGTAATTATGCAAAGGGAAGGTGTAAGGCACCCTTTGCATCCATGGTTTTCCATGGGTTCTTAATTGCTTTGCTCTTTGAAGAAATTTAGAAGAAGTGAATATGGACTTTAGCTCGTAAATTAGCGTAGCCATTTTGAAGGTTTATGAGAAAGAATATGAAAGAAGTTTTAGCCAGAGCAAGGCAATTAGGGGCAATTACCTTAATAATGTAAAAAATAGTTCTTTTAGCCTTTCAAGGTGAAAGGGTCTTTCCATGCCATAAGAGGGCAGGAAGCCTTTCATTTGGAGGTTGAAGGGTCATCGAGAGTTCGTTCGCCATAAGACTGTCCCATGCCATAAGGAGGCATGTAGTCTAAGGGAAGAACCAGAATAGCCTTTCGTAGGCAGCCAGAGGATACCTCAGCCTTTCGTAGGCAACTTCCGAGGGTCGAGGTCATATTGGTGTATCGAAGGCAGCATCATTTAGGGACTTTGTGACCTTTGTATTTACCGAGGCAACATGGCTGAGGTATCCTCATATTCGAGGGACATGGCTATTCTGCAAAACACAAGGCAACAGGCAACAGAGAGGTTACCCCAAAAGTGTGCGTGTGTGCACCAATCACGTGATTTTATTCATAAATTTATCTTATAATTAGCTATTCTAGGTTAATTACAAGCTTGCACTCCCTAGAATTACAAACCACAACAACTAATATTAACAATTAAAGCAATAATGGGGAAAGGGAAAATGAAACCAGCGGAGGATAATAAATAAATAAATAAAAGTGGAAGAATAAAGGAGATTAACGTTTAGGGTTACCGACTATTCGAGCCTTGACGGTTGGCAAACCCTGAAAAGGTGGGAAAAATAAGAAACCAGATATATGTGAGTGCATTATGGTTCAGACATCGAATATGGTTAACCCTAATCAAATAAAGTAAACATACGAGGAAAGGGTAAAAATACTTAGCTTCGATTGACGAAGGTTGACGGGCAAAGGTTTGCCTCGAGCATTGACCCTGATCATCTGAGAATTGGCAGAAGAATAAAAGGAAAAAGTAAATGTAGGAGGGATTCATCGATGGTGGGAATTAAACCCTAATTAAATAAAATAACAGGCAAAAATATTTAAAAAAGAAAAGGTTAGAACTTAGCTTTTAATTTGACGTAGCACGTAATCGGAAGGTATTTGAAAAAGTCAACCCTGAAAAACACACAGACAAATATTTTCAGTGTAGGGTTAATTCTCGTAAACCCTAATTCGGGTACGAATTGATTAAGTTTAATATAATAAAATAAAATTCGAATTAATTAATTAAGTCGGTGAAAATATATTTCCGATTAAATATGAATAAATATTATGGCAACAAATATACAAATATTATTTCGAAATAGAAATTATTATTATTATAGTAACATAAAATAAAAAGAAAGAAGTTTATGTAATTAAATTAAAAGGAAATTAAATTAAAACTTAGCTTGGATCAGGTAAGGGATGCTGCTGAGTGTCCATGATGGCCATGCAAGCTTCCACACGCTGGATTTGCAGTTGGAATGATCTAAAGGTGGAGACGTGAGGTGCACAGTGGAGATGCGCTAGAGTCATGTGTACTGGATTCGCCCGTAGGTGTGTACAAAGAAATATCACAAAAATAACGTAACCAGCAGGGTTTGAACCCCTGCCTTACGCGTCAAACACTTGAGGGAAACGCTTTTACCACCAGACCATTTTCTTTTCGCTGTTAAACAAATAACAAACACATTATTTGAAACAAAACCAATGACGTTTTTAAATCAAACCAAACGCGCGCCCTCCCTTCTTCGTCTTCCTCTTCGTTGGACTGGTTTTACCATTTGCTACGAATCTGCTGCCATTTACATTCATAGCTAGTACCTGCAATCAGCCATATCATACCACACAACATATAAATGGCAAATAAATACATGATTCGATTGCAAATTGCATGCTGAACACGATGGTGTTCTTAATTCGGTTCAATTTTGCCCTTTCCAAAAAAAACCTAAATCAAAACTTCGAACCCTAACCATGGTGGATTCGTCAAACCTTAACAAAAATTGAATTAAAGGTACAAAAAGCTTTAAAACATGATTGTAAACATGAATCTATGATCAAAATACGTTTATGCCATGTAAATCGATGCAATCGAATTCTCCAAAAGTAGAACAAACCGTGACGAATCGTTGATGATTCTAAATGTCTTAACCTTGGAGAATGATCGGGAATCGTTCAAGGATGTCCTGGGTGAAGGATAGAAAAACACTTAGAAAGGGGGGTTTGAATAAGTGTATCTTTAAAACTAGTAAGATAAAAAATATTTGCACACTGATTTTTATCCTGGTTCGTTGTTAACTAAACTACTCCAGTCCACCCCCTTAGAGTGATTTACCTCACCTGAGGATTTAATCCACTAATCACACTTGATTACAATGGTTTTCCACTTAGAAACACTCTAAGTCTTCTAGAGTATCCTGATCACAACCTGATCACTCTAGGAACAAACTGCTTAGACAACTTCTAATACTTGCTAGAGTATACTGATCAACAACCTGATCACTCTAGTTCTTACAACTTAATGTAAACAGATTCTTTTAAGAGTTACAATGCTTCTTATAAAGCTATTATCAGAACTGTGATTTTCTCTTAAGTTTAAGCTTAAATCTCACTAAGATATTACAACAGCAATGTAGTGAGCTTGATGATGAAGTTTGAGAGCTTTTGAATTTGACAGCGTTTCTGTATAATGCGCAAGTGTTGTATTGAGCTTCTCATCAGAACTTCATATTTATAGGCACTTGAGAAGATGACCGTTGGGAGCATTTAATGCTTTGCGTAATCCGTACAGCATTGCATTTAATGTTTCATTCTTTTGTCAACTACCTCGAGCCTTGTTTCCGCTGTGTCTACTGACGTTGCCTTTAATAGCTTCTAACGTTCCTTTTGTCAGTCAGCGTAGCCTTCCATCTTGTACTTGCTTCTGATCTGATGTTTGTGTAAACAACATTTGAATATCATCAGAGTCAAACAGCTTGGTGCAGAGCATCTTCTTGTCTTCTGACCTTGAAGTGCTTCTGAGCGTGATACCATGAGAACTTCAGTGCTTTTGCTTCTGATCTCAAGTTCTTCTGATGCTTCCATAGACCCATGTTCTGATTCTGCTTGACCATCTTCTGATGTCTTGCCAGACCATGTTCTGATGTTGCATGCTGAACCTTCTGAGTCAGTGCTTCTTGCGCTGATTTTGTGCATACTCTTTATATAATTCCTGAAACGGAAATTGCATAGTATTAGAGTACCACATTATCTCATACAAAATTCATATGCTTGTTATCATCAAAACTAAGAATATTGATCAGAACAAATCTTGTTCTAACAATCTCCCCCTTTTTGATGATGACAAAAACATACATAAATGATATGAATTTGCGATTAGAAAAATAGACGGCTAAGGACAATTACACAGCTAGAGCATAAGCATATAGACATTATGTGAATATGTCTCCCCCTGAGATTAACAATCTCCCCCTGAAATAAATTCTAGAAGAATTTTATACATAAAAGACTTCCCTGAGTATTTCAGTTGAGACGTTCACATATGCTTAGATCTTCAGAACATTCACAGCTTCTGATTCTTGCTTCCATAGGATAGCTTCAGAACTTGAATTTCTTCGATCTTCAGAATATTCATAGCTTCTGATTCTTGCTTCCATTTGACAGCTTCAGAGCTTGAATTTCTTCTTGAATCATTGCATGCTAGATTGTATCAGAACATTGTTGAATGTACCAGAGCATTACTAGAGCATCTCTACATCCTAAAATGTTACAGAACAAACTAAACGACAAAAGTCAGCATGAATGAATCAGAACATAGAATATGTATCAGAACATATAATATGTATCAGAGCAAACAATCAATAATCTTACAGAGCATATTTTATAACTAAAAACATGCATCAGAACATATAAGCAATAAGAATGAAAGCATATTCTATCAGAATATCAGAACATTCTTCCTTCTTGCTTCTGATCTTGAAGCTTTATAGCACTCAGCTTGCTTCAATTTCCATGAGCTTCTTTCTATATAGAATTGCTTTTCCCCATGTCTTTGCTTCTCATGTTGAGCTTTAAAGAGGATCTTCAATTCCTGCAAACAACACTCTAAGACATAGAACTTTGCAAGTTCTGTTAGAAATGTGGAGCCTTATGTTAGAAATGTGGAGCCTTTCTCCCAGCAACTGATAAAATAAATCAGATCATTTATCACATTTTTCTCCCCCTTTTTGTCATAACATCAAAAACATAAAAGATTCAGATGAAAAAACAAGACAAACACTAGAAGAAAGGGATAATTTCATTGATAGCACAGGAAAAAGTTGTCAGAAGTACAAGAGGGCAAGGAAGATGCATAAAAACAGATGCAGCAAACAAAAGAAAACAATCAAAGACACAGTGACCATGATGACCCTAGCTTTGACATGATCTTGGCCAGCATATCATGAATCCCATTGTTTCTCTCATTCTGCCTCTTCATGAAAGCACGAAACTCAGCATTGACCGATCTTTGCTCATCCTGGTTCTTCTGAATCACTTCCAGAGTCCTTGCGAGACGAGAAGGTTCATCAGAAGAAGCTTCACAACTTCTTTCCAGAGGGATGGCATTCTGATCCGCAGCTTCCATAGTCAGATCATTTGCAAGATTTTCCTCAACAGGAATAGTTTCAGCAACATGATCTTCAGCATCTGCTTCTTCCATAGAAGCATCTCCATACTCTGCAGCAGGAACCTCAGAATCTCCATTCTCAATAGCCTGAAGAATGGCAGCAAGATTCCGTGGAGCAGAAGGACCTTCAACTTCTGGCGAGTCAACAACTTCTGGAATGACCAAGCTTGGGTCTTCCTCAGAAGGATTTTCCCTCAGAAATTCAAAAAGTGTCCTGAAGTCTCCAATCAGAACAGGATATTGAGGTCTCCAGACCACAATCTCCCTGCAAGGGTTAGCTTCCATTGCAGCAGCAATTCTTGCTTCCTCGAGTTCATCCATAAACCTCTTCTCTTCAACAACACTTCTGTTTCTGATGGGATGACAGTAGATACCATTATCACCCTCTAGAAGATAACCAGCATAACCAGGGGCAGCAGCCATTAGTCTCTTCTGAACTCCCATAGCTCCTACTTGAAAATCCTGGCGAAAGCTTCTCTAGAGGTTTCGTGTAGAAACATTATCAAGACCATTGAATAAAGCATCCTTCAAAAGGTCCAGCCTACTTATCACTTCATTTCTGAACAACTCCAGGTAGATATGGGGTTCAGGTTCAGGTGGGTTGAAGGTGAATTTGTAGTCAGGGTAGAGAAGGCAGTAGGGGTTGGATTTTCTGGTGGTTAGGGGATGGGATAGAGAAGGTGGAGGTGCAGTGTTTGAAGAAGATGGGATATCAATGGGGATGATTGAGGATGAAGGAATATCTGTGATTGGAGTGGGTGAAGATGGAATTACAATGATGGGGGTTGATGAGGATGGCTTATCAGAAGGAGTTGGGGGATGGATATTTAGTGGTGTAGGGTTTAAGACAGGAGTAGAAAGAAAAGGTGGAGGAGGATTTGCTATGGTGAAGGTGTTTTGTGGTTCAGAAGGAGGTGGTTGGGTAGAAGTTTGAGGTTCAGAAGGAGGAGTAAAAACATGCCTGGAGACATTTGCAGATCTTGGAGCACGAAGAGAACCTCTTATTCTCTGCTGCTGATATTCTGGAGTGTTCACCTTGTCAGGATCATAGGTGACCCTCTGCTTCTTGGCTTTCTTGGCCTCATCTTCTTGAGCCTTTTTTTTAGCCTTGCTTCTTGTTTCTTCTGAAGATCAGCCAGTGACAGAAGCACTCTACCACGAATCCATGCAGGATCAAGAGCTGATTGTTTCCTAACAGAATCTTCCAAGTAGTGCTTGACAGCCTTGTGAAGTTCTAAGTGAAATAAAATAGCAAAACCTTCAACAGGAACTCTCCTAGACAGAATATCTGGAAAGCTTGTACCAACAGAAGATACTATCTTGATGAGATCAAGTCTGAACAGATCAACACCATTGAAGACAGGACCTTGAACAACTCCAAGAAATTGGGACGCTCCAATGGTCTTAATAGAATCCAACAAATTACTTTCTGTCAGAATATCAGAGATCATTCTGGCGAAAGGAATAGTAATTCTTGGAATATGAGGACACTTCGCCCGTTCTTCCTCTCTAGACTCTACTATAGAAGTCTTCAGATTCTGAAACAGAATGTGGGAGATGTTGAGTTGCATCTTTCTGCCAATGTAGAAGAGAGTATACTTGTGATTAGGACTGATGTAGGCGGAGGAGGAGAATAACTGCTTTCTGTGGTGAAGAGAACCCAGAATAATCTCAGCCCATACTTGATAAAACGGCCTTAAAGTACCAATTTTATGAGGTTCAATTCCGATAGCATGTGAGATTTGTTGTTCAACCTGAAACCAGTTAACCCTTCCAAGTTGAGGACCAGTGCAACCTTCTTCATCATCTAGGTTGTATAGCTTCCTGATTAGCTTTTCAGTAATTACAACTTCATGCCCTAGCATGAAGGAAATGATGGCAGTTGGAGTAACCGTTGCATGAACCCATAAGTCCTTCACCAGTTCAGGATAAATTGGTCCAACCAATCTATCAAGATAGTTTGACCATCCTTGTGCAAAGATCCTTGCATCAGACTGGAAACCATTTTCTCTTAGGTTATCGAAGTCCACAGCGGACTCGCACAGAACTTCCATTTCGTCAGCGGGAATCATGCAAGTCTTCAGAGGAGCATACCCATACTTTCTAAGAAGAATCTGAGTGGAAGTAAGTCTTTCTGCTGGGCTTGAGGAACTTGAAGAAGAATACATGATGATTTGCTTGGTTACAGATCAAAAAACTAGGGTTTGGAAGAAGAATGCAAAGAGAGAGACACACGAATAGAAAAAGAGTGAAAAAGATGAAATGAAGATGAAGCGGGTTATTTAAACGGTTTGAATAAAAGAAAATAATAAAAAAAACTGTTTAAATGAAATGATTACAGAAAAACATGACATCAATATGCATTTAATGAAAAATGACGTTAGGAGAGATAAAGTGACAAAATGAAATGATTTGCACAGTTACCTAGGGCGGCGTCTCCTCAACTGCACGCATGCTAAAAATAGTGAACACGTGTTCATTTTCTGGAAAGAATGGTGACAACTGTTTTGCTATAAAAGAGCTTCTGAATCAACTTAGATAATGAAACGTTAGTAATAACAGAATCAGAACTTCTAATTGATCATTAACTGAACTTCTTATAACTTCTTAGTCCTAACACATTTCAGAAGTTATTCATACAAAGATCTTCTCATCTTCTCATTCTGGGCATAAGTCCATACTGATATTCTTCAGAATGAACTTAAACCTATCTTCAGCGAGGGGTTTTGTAAAGATATCAGCCCATTGATGGTTTGTATCCACAAATTTCAAAGAGAGAACACCCTTCTGAACATAGTCCCTCATAAAATGATGTTTAATCTCAATATGTTTAGCTTTGGAATGTAAGATAGGATTCTTAGATAAACATATAGCAGAAGTATTATCACAAAAAATAGGAATGTTACTCTCATATATCTGATAATCTTCTAGCTGACTCTTCATCTAGAGCATTTGTGTGCTACACCCAGCAGCAGCAACATATTCTACTTCTGTTGTTGAGAGAGCTATGGTAGCTTGCTTCTTGCTGTACCAGGAGATCAGATGACTTCCAAGAAATTGACAGCTTCCATAAGTACTCTTCCTTTCAATTCTATCTCCAACATAGTCAGCATCACAGAATCCTACTAAGTTGTATTCTTTAGATCTTCTGTAGACTAAACCAACGTTAGTAGTACCTTTCAGATACCTCAGAATTCTCTTAACAGCAGTTAAGTGAGATTCTCTAGGATCTGATTGGAATCTAGCACACAAACAGACGCTGAATAGAATGTCAGGTCTAGAAGCAGTTAAGTATAGAAGAGATCCAATCATACCTCTGTACAACTTCTGATCTACCTTCTTACTTATCTCATCCTTACCTAGGACACATGTTGGATGCATAGGAGTTTTGGCTTCTTTGCTTTCAGAAAGATTAAACTTCTTCAGAAGTTCTTTCACATACTTGGTTTGATGAACATAAGTTCCATCAGAAGTTTGGTTGATTTGAATCCCAAGGAAATACTTGAGTTCACCCATCATACTCATTTCAAATTCAGCCTGCATAGACTTAGCAAACTCCTTTCCAAGTGAAGCATTAGATGTTCCAAAGATAATATCATCAACATAAATTTGACAAATTAACATATCCTTCTTAGATGTTTTACAGAAAAGAGTTGTGTCCACTTGTCCTCTAGTGAAACCATTGTCCAGAAGGAAAGAACTTAATCTTTCATACCAAGCTCTGGGAGCTCTGGGATTTTGCTTCAATCCATACAATGATTTCTTAAGTTTGAAAACATGTTCTGGAGAGTTAGAGTCTTCAAAACCAGGAGGTTGGTGGACGTAGACTTCTTCATCTATATAACCATTTAAAAAGGCACTCTTAACATCCATCTGATACAGAGTGATGTTGTGCTGAGTGGCAAAAGAAATTAATAAATGAATAGATTCTAACCTGGCCATTGGTGCAAAGGTTTCTGTATAGTCAATCCCTTCTTGCTGACTATATCCCTGAGCCACCAGTCTGGCTTTGTTTCTTACCACTTCTCCCTTCTCACTAAGCTTGTTTCTAAACACCCACTTAGTACCAATGATGTTGAATCCTTTTGGTCTAGGAACCAAATCCCATACATCATTCCTTGTAAACTGATTTAGTTCTTCTTGAATGGCAATTATCCAGTCTGGATCTTCTAGAGCTTGATCAACAGAAGTTGGCTCGATCAAAGAAACAAGACCTAATTGACATTCTGCATTGTTCTTAAGGAACGCTCTTGTTCTGATGGGATCATCTTTCTTTCCAAGGATCACATCTTCTGAATGAGCTAAGGAGAGTCTAGAACATCTTCTGATTGTTGGCTCTTCAGAAATTCTGAGATTCTCTAAAGATGCAGCAACATGATCTTCTGATCCATTGCTTTTGAGATTTTCAGCTTCTGGAGCTTTGCTTCTTGGTTCTACAGCTTCTGATATGTCAATATATATATCTGCAAAATTCTCAAACTGCTTTGGCTTTTCAAGACCAAGCTTATCATCAAATCTGATATTGATTGATTCTTCTACAACCAATGTTTCAGTATTGTATACTCTGTAGCCTTTAGAGCGTTCAGAATATCCAAGAAGAAAACATTTTTGTGCCTTAGAATCAAACTTACCAAGATGATCTTTAGTATTCAAAATAAAACACACACATCCAAAAGGATGAAAATATGAAATGTTGGGCTTTCTGTTCTTCCACAATTCATAAGGAGTCTTATTTAGAATATGTCTTATAGAGATTCTATTCTGAATATAACATGCAGTGTTTATTGCTTCTGCCCAGAAGTGCTTAGCCATATTGGTCTCATTGATCATGGTTCTGGCCATTTCTTGCAGAGTCCTATTCTTTCGCACTACAACTCCATTTTGCTGTGGAGTTCTAGGACAAGAGAAATCATGAGCAATACCATTTTCTTTGAAGAACTCCTCAAAGAATCTGTTCTCAAATTCGCCACCATGATCACTTCTGACCTTTATGATTTTTCACTCCTTCTCAGATTGGATCTGAGTGCAGAATTCAAAGAACACTGAATGAGACTCATCCCTGTGTTTTAAGAAATTTACCCATGTCCAGCGGCTATAATCATCTACGATCACTAATCCATATTTCTTCCCTCTGATAGATGTTGTTTTGACTGGTCCAAACAGATCAATATGCAGAAGTTCTAACGGCCTTGAGGAAGAGACGACATTCTTAGATTTGAATACAGGTTTGGAGAACTTGCCCTTCTAACATGCTTCACAAAGAGCATCTGATTTATATTTCAGATTTGGGAGTCCTTTGACCAGATTTAGTTTGTTAATCTGAGAAATCTTTCTCAAACTAGCATGTCCTAATCTTCTGTGCCAGACCCATTGCTCTTCAGAAACAGACATAAGGCAAGTCACCTTCTTCTTCTCAAGATCTAAAAGATCAATCTTATAAATGTTGTTCTTTCTCTTGCCTGTAAATAGGATTGAGCCATCCTTCTGAGTTACAGCCTTGCAAGACTTTTGATTAAAGATTATATCATAACCATTGTCACTTAATTGACTTATGGACAATAATTTATGCGTTAATCCTTCTACAAGAAGTACATTAGTTATGGAAGGAGAGTTACCGATACTTATGGTTCCAGAGCTAATAATCTTGCCCTTCTGATCTCCTCCAAACTTGACTTCTCCACCAGGTTTAAGCATCAGGTCTTGGAACATAGACCTTCTTCCCGTCATGTGTCACGAGCACCCAGAGTCCAGGTACCATGACATTTTGTGCTTTGACCTCTTTGCTGCTAAGGATATCTGCAACATAAATTATCTTCTCCTTAGGTACCCACAATTTCTTGGGTCCTTTCTTGTTAGTCTTCCTCAAGTTCAGATTGAACTTGGGTTTAGCATAATAGTTAACAGGAGGAACAACATGATACTCTTTAGGTTTGACAACATGATATTTCTTAGGTTATGTCACATGCTTTTTGGGGTGTGCAGTGTTAAAACTCTGTGCATGTGAAGTGAGCCTAATATCATGTGCGTGGCCATATTTGAACTGATCATACAATGGTTTGTATGTGATTTTCAAATCATCAACAGGTTCAAATTTATGTGAGATATCACCCTCATAGCCAAAACCAAACCTTTTGTTTCCAGAAACACCATATATCATAGAAGTTAGATGACTTTTGCCAATACTTCTAGATAGGAACTTTCTGAAGTTCGAGTCATATTCCTTCAGAATATGATTAAGACTAGGAATGGATTTTTCTGATTCAGAAGGAGATCCACGATCTTTGGATAATTTTAAAACTTTTTCCTTTAGTTCAGAGTTTTCCAATTCCAGCTTCTTAGTTTCAAATTCAAATTGCTTTTTCAGCTTTTTGTATTTGATACTAAGATGAGCCTTGAGTTCCAGAAGTTCAGTCAAACTGGAAACTAACTCATCTCTAGATAGTTCAGAAAATACCTCTTCAGAATCTGATTCTGATGTAGATTCTGATCCATCATCCACTGTGGCCATCAGTGCAAAGTTGGCTTGCTCTCCTTCAGAGTCTGATTCTGATTCTGATTCAGAATCATCCCATGTTGCCATAAGACCTTTCTTCTTATGAAACTTCTTCTTGGGATTCTCCTTTTGAATTTTTGGACATTCATTCTTGAAGTGTCCAGGCTCATTGCACTCATAGCAGACGACCTTCTTCTTGTCAGATCTTCTGCCACCAGAAGATGCTCCTCGTTCAAATTTCTTTGAACTTCTGAAGCTCTTGAACTTCCTTTGCTTGCTCTTCTAGAGTTGGTTTACCCTTCTGGAGATCATGGACAGTTCATCTTCTTCTTCTGATTCTGATTATTCAGAATCTACTTCTTCAGCCTGAAAAGCGTTAGTGCATTTTTTAAAATTAGATTTTAATGCAATAGACTTACCTTTCTTCTGAGGCTCATTTGCATCCAGCTCTATCTCATGGCTTCTCAAGGCACTGATTAGCTCTTCCAAAGAAACCTCATTCAGATTCTTTGCAATCTTGAATGCAGTCACCATTAGGCCCCATCTTCTGGGTAAGCTTTTGATGATCTTCTTTACATGATCAGCCTTGGTGTAGCCTTTATCCAGAACTCTTAATCCAGCAGTTAGCATTTGAAATATTGAGAACATCTTCTCAATATCTTCATCATCCTCCATCTTGAAGGATTCATATTTCTGGATTAGAGCAAGAGCTTTGATCTCCTTGACTTGAGCATTTCCCTCATGGGTCATTTTCAATGACTCATATATACCATAGGCAGTTTTCCTGTTAGATATCTTCTCATACTCAGCATGAGAGATAGCATTCAGCAAAACAGTCCTACATTTATGATGATTCTTGAAAAGCTTATTTTGATCATCATCCATTTCTTGTCTGGTAAGCCTTACGCCTATAGCTTTTACTGGATGTTTGTAACCATCCATCAGAAGATCCCATAATTCACCATCTAGACCAAGGAAGTAACTTTCCAATTTATCTTTCCAGTATTCAAAGTTTTCACCATCAAATACTGGTGGTCTAGTATAACCATTGTCACCAGCCATCTTTTACTGAAGCGTTTTTCTCTTCCTGAATCTTTTCTAAACACGGTTAAGTGCTTGCACCTTAGAACCGGCGCTCTGATGCCAATTGAAGGATAGAAAAACACTTAGAAAGGGGGGGTTTGAATAAGTGTAGCTTTAAAACTAGTAAGATAAAAACTATTTGCACACTGATTTTTATCCTGGTTCGTTGTTAACTAAACTACTTCAGTCCACCCCCTTGGAGTGATTTACCTCACCTGAGGATTTAATCCACTAATCACACTTGATTACAATGGTTTTCCACTTAGAAACACTCTAAGTCTTCTAGAGTATCCTGATCACAACCTGATCACTCTAGGAACAAACTGCTTAGACAACTTCTAAGACTTGCTAGAGTATACTGATCAACAACCTGATTACTCTAGTTCTTACAACTTAATGTAAACAGATTCTTTTAAGAGTTACAATGATTCTTATAAAGCTATTATCACAACTGTGATTTTCTCTTAAGTTTAAGCTTAAATCTCACTAAGATATTACAACAGCAATGTAGTGAGCTTGATGATGAAGTTTGAGAGATTTTGAATTTGACAGCGTTTCTGTATAATGCGCAAGTGTTGTATTGAGCTTCTCATCAGAACTTCATATTTATAGGCACTTGAGAAGATGACCGTTGGGAGCATTTAATGCTTTGCGTAATCCGTACAGCATTGCATTTAATGTTTCACTCTTTTGTCAACTACCTCGAGCCTTGATTCCGCTGTGTCTACTGACGTTGCCTTTAATAGCTTCTAATGTTCCTTTTGTCAGTCAGCGTAGCCTGCCATCTTGTACTTGCTTCTGATCTGATGTTTGTGTAAACAACGTTTGAATATCATCAGAGTCAAATAGCTTGGTGCAGAGCATCTTCTTGTCTTCTGACCTTGAAGTGCTTTTGAGCGTGATACCATCAGAACTTCAGTGCTTCTGCTTCTGATCTCAAGTTCTTCTGATGCTTCCATAGACCCATGTTCTGATTCTGCTTTACCATCTTCTGATGTCTTGCCAGACCATGTTCTGATGTTGCATGTTGAACCTTATGAGTCAGTGCTTCTTGCGCTGATTTTGTGCATACTCTTTATATAATTCCTGAAACGGAAATTGCATAGTATTAGAGTACCACATTATCTCATACAAAATTCATATGCTTGTTATCATCAAAACTAAGAATATTGATCAGAACAAATCTTGTTCTAACACTGGGAACGCGTTTGAAGAAGATTCTTGGCCGCCAATCCTTGTCAAGTTTTTTTCCTTATGATCTGTGTGCATTAGGTACTTATAGGAGATGTATTAGGTCAATATAAACTCAACAAAATCTCCTTGAATCATTGATTGAAAATAAGTTTTAAAAGTTTCAAAAATATGCCAAACTTGATCTTTCTCAATCCAATCTTTCTTACACGAATTTTAACTCAAGAATCTGATATTTGGATGATTTGGAATGATAAAAAAACAGTATTAAATCATATCTTTTATATTTCTTGATTTATTTGACTTAAATTGTATTTTTAATGAACAATAATTCAATAAAAATAAATAAATCATAAAGGGCGTGGGAAAGGTTTTGTGGACTCTTAGTATCCTTTGGAACAAGTTTGGGTCATAAAAATATGGGCCCATTTGGAAAAGATTTCAATTTGAATCCTTTTTCTTCACACTTTTCCCTCCAAAATAGTCCAACTTTGACAAGGCCTATCTCTCTCAATTTTTGAGGTATGGAAGTGTTATAGGACTTTTTAGAAACCTTAAAGAGTCCTTTAACCAATGTCTTTGGTCTCATATCAAAATTATTTTCCATGCTCCTTATATATCCTTTTGAAAAAAGTGACTTTTCATTGACTTTTGAAAAGGACCTATAATGTTTTGGTCCATATCTCTCAAATGAAGCATTTTTAAACTTGGCATGTAAGAGACAAAGTTGTAGAGAATCAAATTTCCTTCAAAATTAGCTTTGGATGGAAAATTTCTGATGTTCCATGTGAAATTTATGGCTGGTCAAAGTTCAGTTGACTTTCTCCTATACAAACCCTAATTTAGAAACTTTTTCATTTGTTGATTTTTGATCTTTCCTTGATGAACCATGATCAATACTTGATCAAATAGTGAATGATACTTCAATATGAGTATCTTGACAAAAAATCAGGAGTTTTGACTTTACTTTGACCACAGTTGACTTTTAGGTTAACCTAGTCGTCTATTGACTTTCTGAACATTTGAGTGATCAATCCTTTTAGCTGAGACTTGACACTTGTCATAAAGATAATGTGAGATATATTGAGCCATATAGGATTCCTTGGAGCTATTGATTCATTGATTTTCCTTTGAACAATCCAAACCCTAGTTTCTGATCTCTTGCTTAGGAGAGTGTGTTTTGGAGCTTTGTATTTTGATTTAACTTTGGAATAGGAGAAATAGTATGGTAAAATTTTGGGGTATGACAGCTGCCCCTGTTCCATTTTCTTATATCTGAATATGTAGACTGGCATGTGTGTCGGTCGGACTCTAAAGATAGAAGAGGATTGAACACTAGAATACCCAAGAATTTGCCCTAGCTGAAGTAGGGACTTTTGTCGGAGATGGGCTTAAAGATGCCACCCAGATGTTTGGAGATGGGCTTAAAGATGCCATCCAACTTGATAGACTTGAGAGTTATAATACGTCATTCATTAGACCGTATCTGAAGGATATACTTAGGATGAGTTAGACTAGAGGATGGACCGTGCGTTAGATCATATCCAAATTGCACCCGTAGATGTCTGGAAAACCGTGCGTTAGGTTGAAGGATAAGTCGTGCGTTAGACTAATCCTTTATATTTGTTGGAGGTTGACCATGTCAGCACCGTTCGTAGTAACTGATTTAGATCTTTGAATGTCTCTTGATTATCTCTGAACTATCTCTGGAGAATACCCGGAACTAAGTATCAGAACTAAATCTCTGTTTTGATCATTTCTAAACTATCTCTAGAGAATATCCAGAACTAAGTATCAGAACTAAATATTTGTCTTGATTATCTCTGAGCTATCTTTGGAAGATATCCAAAATTAAGTATCAGAACTAAATCTCTGTTTTGATTATCTTTGAACCATCTTTGGAAGATATCCAAAATTAAGTATCAGAATTAAATATCTTGGTCTTGATTATCTCTGAACTTTCTTTGGAAGATATCCAAAATTAAGTGTCAGAAGTAAATCTTTGTCTTGAATGAGTGTCAGAATTAAATCGTTGATTTGATTATCTTTGCACTATATCTAGAAGATAATGTTCATTTGATTTGTAGGAGTAGAGTGAAAATGCGACATTGATTTTATGCAATGTCATGATGTATGTATTATGCAACGAGTCTCTCAACATAAATGGGAAACTTGCGTGTTATATATGAATTCATTATGAAGTAATATATGCAATGTATGAATATGTTTATGACATATGATATGTGAATATGATTTATGTTATCTTGATTGAGAAAATAAATCTCTATGCCCTTGTAATTTTGTTGTCTGATCTTGTCTTGAAGATGCTCAGCTGGAGATTTATGATTTTTGCTTGGGGATGAAGGTGATTTGAAATTATTGATCTTGATGTACATTGACCGGGGATAAGAGATATGAATAAACCTTGTTGGAGGAGAGAATAATATTGGGGAAACGACAGTCAGAGATGTGAACTCTGTTGATGAGATATGTCTTTTGTGAGTATGTTTGAGGATATCTTCTCTGAGGATTACTCTGTGGGGATACGATCTTGTGAAGTCGACTCTGTGGAGAAGCATGGACGCCTTGAACACGGCCCCCTAGTGATTATTGTTAGAACAAGATTTGTTCTGATCAATTATCTTAGTTTTGATGATAACAATAATATGAATTTTGCTTAAGATAATATGGTACTCTAATCCAATGCAATTTCCTTTTCAGGAAATATATAAAGAGTATGCATAATTCAGCGCTCAGAAGCTTTGTCTCAAAGGGTTCAGCATGCAACATCAGAACATGGTCTGGCAAGACATCAGAAGATGGTCGAAGCAGAATCAGAACATGGGTCTATGAAAGCATCAGAAGAACAAGAGATCAGAAGCACTGAAGTTCTGATGGTATCACGCTCAGAAGCACTTCAAGGTCAGAAGATCAGAAGATGCTATGCACCAAGCTGTTTGACTCTGATGATATTCAAACGTTGTATTCACAAACATCAGATCAGAAGGAAGTACAAGTGGCAGGCTACGCTGACTGACAAAAGGAACGTTGGAAGCTATTAAAGGCAACGTCAGTAGACACAGCGTGAACAAGGCTCGAGGTAGTTGACAAAAGCGTATAACATTAAATGCGATGCTGTACGGAACACGCAAAGCATTAAATGCACTCAACGGTCATCTTCTCCAACGCCTATAAATATGAAGTTCTGATGAGAAGCAAGGTTAACAACTCTGCACAAGATTATTCAAAAAGACTTGCTGAAACGCTGTTAATTTCAAAGCTCAGAATCTTCATCTTCATCAAAGCTCACTACATTGCTATTGTAATATATTAGTGAGATTAAGCTTAAACGTTAAGAGAAATATCACAGTTTGTGATTATAGCTTGTAAGAAGCAATTGTAATACTCTTAGAATTGATTACATTAAGTTGTAAGGAACTAGAGTGATCGTGTGGATCAGTATACTCTAGGAAGTCTTAGAAGTGTTCTAAGCAGGTTGTAACTAGAGTGATCAGTGTGTGATCAGAATACTCTAGAAAGTCTTAGAGGGTATCTAAGCAGTTGTTCCTGGAGTGATTAGTGTGTGATCAGTAGACTCTGGAAGACTTAGTTGCTGACTAAGTGGAAAACCATTGTAATCCGTGCGATTAGTGGATTAAATCCTCAGTTGAGGTAAATCATCTCTGCGGGGGTGGACTGGAGTAGTTTAGTTAACAACGAACCAGGATAAAAATAACTGTGCAATTTATTTTTATCTGTCAAGTTTTTAAAGCTACACTTATTCAAACCCCCCCCCCTTTCTAAGTTTTTTTCTATCCTTCATTTGGCATCAGAGCGCCGGTTCTAAGGTGCAAGCACTTAACCGTGTTTAGAAAAGATTCAGGAAGAGAAAAACGCTTCAGTAAAAGATGGCTGGTGAAATCCCAACAAATCCACCTGCATCTACATCTGGCTCTGCTGAGCAACACAACGGTAACAATGGTTATACAAGACCGCCGGTATTTGATGGTGAAAACTTTGAATACTGGAAAGATAAACTGGAAAGTTACTTTCTTGGTCTAGATGGTGATCTATGGGATCTTCTGATGGATGGTTACGAACATCCAGTAAATGACAGTGGCGTAAAGCTGACAAGGCAAGAAATGAGTGATGATCAGAAGAAGCTTTTCAGGAATCATCATAAATGCAGAACTGTCTTGCTGAACGCTATCTCTCATGCTGAGTATGAGAAGATATCTAACAGGGAAATGGCATATGACATATATGAGTCCTTGAAAATGACTCATGAAGGAAATGCTCAAGTCAAGGAGACTAAAGCTCTTGCTTTAATCCAGAAGTATGAAGCCTTCAAGATGGAGGATGATGAAGACATTGAAAAGATGTTTTCAAGATTTCAAACTCTTACTGCTGGATTGAGAGTTCTTGACAAGGGATACACCAAGGCTGATCATGTAAAGAAGATCATCAGAAGCTTACCCAGAAGATGGGGTCCTATGGTGACTGCATTCAAGATTGCAAAGAATCTGAATGAAGTTTCTCTGGAAGAGCTTATCAGTGCCTTGAGAAGCCATGAGATAGAGCTGGATGCAAATGAGCCTCAAAAGAAAGGTAAGTCTATTGCATTAAAATCCAATATCAAGAAATGCACTAACGCTTTTCAGGCTAGAGCAGAAGATCCTGAAGAATCAGAATCTGAAGAAGAAGATGAACTGTCCGTGATCTCCAGGAGGCTAAATCAACTCTGGAAGAACAAGCAAAGGAAGTTCAGAGGCGTCAGAAGTTCAAAGAAATTTGAACGTAGAGAATCTTCTGATGACAGAAGATTTGACAAGAAGAAGGTCATGTGCTATGAATGCAATGAGCCAGGACACTTCAAGAATGAATGTCCAAAACTTCAGAAGGAAAATCCCAAGAAGAAGTTTCATAAGAAGAAAGGTCTTATGGCAACCTGGGATGAGTCAGAAGATGATTCAGACTCTGAAGATGAGCAGGCTAACTGTGCGCTGATGGCGACAGAAGATGACGGATCAGAATCTACATCAGAATCAGATTCTGAAGAGGTATTTTCTGAACTTACTAGAGATGAGTTAGTTTCCGGGTTAACTGAACTTCTGGAAGTCAAGTCTCAGATTAGTCTCAAATACAAAAAGCTGAAAAAGCTATTTGAATTTGAAACAAAGAAGCTTGAGTTGGAGAATTCTGAATTAAAAGAAAAACTTTTAAAATTATCCAATAATGTTGGATCTCCTTCTGATTCAGAAAAATCCACTCCTAGTCTAAACCATATTCTGAAAGAATATGATTTAAGTTTCAGGAAGTTCTTATCTAGAAGTATTGGCAGAAGTCAGCTAGCTTCTATGATATATGCTGTGTCTGGAAACAAAAGAGTTGGCATTGGTTTTGAGGGTGAAACCCCATACAAACTTGAACCTGTTGATGAAATGAAATTCACATACAAGCCATTGTATGATCAGTTCAAGTATGGCCACTCCCATGATATTAGGCACACTTCACATGCTCAAAGTTTTCATATAACACACACCAAAAAGCATGTGACACAACCTAGGAAATATCATGAAACTCACATTAAGAATTATCATGTTGTTCCTCCTATTGCTTATAATGTCAAACCCAAGTTCAATCAGAACTTGAGGAGAACTAACAAGAAAGGACCCAAGAAAATGTGGGTACCAAAGAAAAAGACTATTTCTTTTGCAGATTCTCTTGGCGACAAAGAAGATAAAAGTCAACATGTCATGTCACCTGGACTCAAGTTGGTCTCAACACTTGAAGGGAAGAAGGATTGTCTTCCAAGTTCTGGTACTGAAATCTGTTGAAGAAACTATGTTCGTAGGAGATCAAAAAAGAAAGTTTATTAGTCTTGAAACCATTTGTTTTGTTTGTTTCTAAAGCAATGGTGTTTCGTTCTTGATTACTCTGAATGCTCTAAATGCTACAGAATATACAATATTGAAACATTGATTGTGGACGAATCTAAATATCTGGTTTGATGATAAACTTGTTTCTGATGAAACAAAGCAGCTTAAGAATTTCTGCAGATACAATTTTGTCTTATCAGAAGCTGCAGAACAAAGAAGTAAATCTCCAGAAGCTGTGTATATCAGAAGTAATGGATCAGAAGATCATTCAGATTTATATCAGCACACTTCAGAAGGAGTGTTTCCAGAAGAGAAACTTGATCTACTCAGAAGCAGTGATCAGAACCTGAAGGCGTAAAGTCTACTCTTAATACAGCTGTCATCTACTCTCTGATGGTGAACACGTGTCTGTAAGGTTAAATACAAAGCGTGCAGTTGAAAAGACGCCGACCTAGGTAACTGTATTAAATCATTTCATTTTCTGTGTTCTCTCTCCTAATGTCATTTCTCATTAAATGCATAATGATTTTCTTTTTAAATCTTTTAAATAACCCGCTCCATCTTCATTCCCTCTTTTTCTCTCGTTCTCTCTCTTTTGTGCATTCACTTCGTTGCAATTTTTTTTCAAACCCTAGTTCTTGATTTGATCTCAAAGCATTATCATAATGAATCCATCTTCTTGTTCATCAAATTCAAAAGAAAGAATCACTTCTACACATAACCGTTTAAGCAAAAATGAGTTTGCTCCATTGAAAACATGCTTAATACCCACGAAAGAACTGGAAGTTCTATGTGAATCTGCTGTGGACATCAACAACCTTAAAGCAAATGGATTTCAGTGTGATGCAAGAATCCTTGAGCAAGGATGGTCTAAATATCTTGATAGATTGGTTGGTCCAATTTATCCTGAACTTGTGAAGGATTTTTGGGTACATGCAACGGTTACCCCAACTGCCATCATTTCATTCGTGCTAGGGCATGAAGTGGTTATCACTGAGAAGCTCATCAGGAAGCTGTACAATCTTGATGATGAAGAAGGTTGTTCTGGTCTTCAACCCCATACAGTTGACTGGAATCTAGTTGAAAAACAAATCTCTACGGCTTTTGGAATTGAGTCTCATAACACGGGCACCTTAAGGCCTTTTTATAAAGTATGGGCTGAGATTATTCTGGGTTCTCTTCACCATAGAAAAAGGATGCTCTCCTCCTCCTACATCAGTCCGACTCACAAGTATACTCTTTTCTGCATTGGCAAAAAGATAGAGATCAACATCTCTTATATTCTGTTTGAGAATCTGAAAACTTCTATCTTTGAGTCAAGAGAAGATGAAAGGGCGAAGTACCCTCATATTCCAAGAACAACCATTCCATTCAGAAGGATGATTTCAGATATTCTGATTGAAAGCAAAGTGGTGGACTCCATCAAAAGACTCAATGCATCCCATTTTCTTGAAGTAACTCAAGGTCCCATCTTCAATGGTGTTGATTTGTTCGGACTGGAACTCATTAAGAATGTACCTTTCGTGTGCACAAGCTTTCCTGACATTCTGTCAAGAAGAATTGCTGTTGAAGGATTCATCTCCTTGTTTCATAAAGAACTTGATCAAGTTGTCAAGCTTTATTTGGAAGATTGTGTTAGGAAGCAATCAGACGTTGATCCTGCTTGGATCCGTGGCAGAGTACTCCCGTCCAAAGATGATATTCTGAAGAAGGATAAGAAGGAACGGCAGGCAAGGCTAAAAAGAAAGGCAAAAGAAGATGAGGCTGAGAGAGCCAAGAAGTTGAGGGTCACCTATGATCCTGACAAGGTAGGCTCTTCTGAACGTAGGAATAAAAGGATCAGAGACTCCCTTCACAAAACCAGATCTTCACAAGCTTCTTCTAAACACTCCTCCAGGCAGGTTTTTACTCCACCTCCTTCTGTCCCTAAACCTTCTCCCCAATCACCTCCTTCTAAACCAAAAGTAAACTTCACCTTACCAAATCCTTCTCCATCATCCTCCTCCTCTCCCATTCTAAACCCCACACCTTTGAGTATTCTTCCCCCAACTCCTTCTGATAAATCCTTCTCACCAATTCCCTTTACAAAAACTCCACCCTCTTCTCAATCCATCCCTTCTGATATTCCACCCTCATCAATCATTCTCTCAGATATCCCTTCTTCCTCATCCACCGCACCTCCACCATCTATATCCCATCCATTACCTACCAGAAAATCCCAACCCTACCGTCTTCTCTACCCTGACTACAAATTCACCCTCAATCCACCTGAACCTGAACCTTCTACCTACCTGGAACTCTTCAGATATGAAGTAATCAATGGCTTAGACCTTCTGAAGGAAGCCTTCCTAAATGGTCTGAATGATGTTTCTACAAGAAATATCTGGAAAAGATTTCGCAAGGTGTTTCAAGAAGAAGCAGTGGAAGTACAGAAAAGACTTGTAGCTGCTGCCCCAAGACCTTGTGGAATTCTGAGGAATTATGAAGACTTCTGGTTTGCTAGTCTCAAAGGTCGACATCTGCTGGAAGAGAAGCCCTTTTTGGATGAGATGGACCAGTTAAGACTGGCTGCTGAAATGGAAGCAAATCCATGCAGGGATATGGTTATCTGGATTCCTGTTTATCCTGTTCTTCTTGGAGACTTCAAGACTCTCTTTAACTATCTGAGGGAAAACCCTTCTGAGAAAGACCCAAGCTTGGTCATTCCAGAAGTTGTTGACCCACCGGAAGTTGAAGGTCCTTCTGCTCCCAGGAATCTAGCTGCCATTCTTCAGGCACTTGAGAATGGAGACTCGGAAATTCCTGCTGCAGAATATGGAGATGCTTCTATGCAAGAAGCAGATGCTGAAGATCATGTTGCTGAAACTGTTCCTGTTGAGGAAATCCCTGCAAATGATCTATCTATGGAAGCTGCAGATCAACATGCTATCCCTGTGGATAAAAGCTGTGAAGCTTCTTCTGATGAATCTTCTCGTCTTGCAAAGACTCTGGAAGAAATTCAGAAGAGACAGGATGAGCAAAGCTCACTCAATGATAAGTATAACGCTTTCATGGTGAGGCAAGAAGGACACAACAACGAGGTTAAAGAGATGCTGGCCAAGATCTTGTCAAGACTAGGGCCATCTTAGATTGAGTCTGTGTTGTTTCTTTCTTTTAGTTGCATCTGTTTTGTTTCTGTGCATCTGATCTTACTTGTCTTCATGTACTTCTGTACCTGCTGTTTGAACTTCAATGAAATCATCTTCTTCCTCCGTGTGTTTCGTTATTTTTTGTCTCTGAATCTTTTCTGTTTTTGATGATATGACAAAAAGGGGGAGAAATATGTGATAAATGATTTGATTTAATCAGTTGCATTTACTAACAAGAACTGCAAGTTCTATATGGTTTAAGTGTTTTGCAGGAATAAAGAAGTGAAGAGAATCTTCAAAGCAAACACAAGAAGCAAAACCATGAGAAGTGTTATTCTGTAAAAAGAATAAGCTCATGGAAACTGAAGCAAGCTGAGTGCTGTCAAGCTTCAGAAATCAGAAGCAAGAAAGAAGAATGAATCAGAAGCACTGATAATAGAATTTGATCCATATTTGTCTATTTGTTCTGACAAAATTCTATTTGCTCTGATACATTATTTTAGCCTATAAGGCTCTGATACATATCATGTGTTCTAATATACATTTTATGTTCTGACTCGTTCATGCTGACTTTTGTCGTTTAGTTTTTGTTCTGTAACATTTCAGGATGTAGAGATGCTCTGATGATGCTCTGGTACATTCAACAATGTTCTGATACAAATCTAGCATGAAGTGATGTTGGTAGAAATTCAAGCTCTGAAGCTATCCGAGGGAAGCAGAAATCAGAAGCTGTGAATGTTCTAAAGATCCAGAAAACTCAAGTTCTGAAGCTGTCCTAAATGGAAGCAGAAATCAGAAGCTGTGAATGTTCTGAAGGTCAAAGAAATTCAAGTTTTGAAGCTGTCCTGAATGGAAGCAGAAATCAGAAGCTGTGAGTGTTCTAAGGATCTAAAGAAATTCTAGTTCTGAAGCTGTCCAAAGGAAGCAGAAGTCAGAAGCTATGAATTCTCTGAAGATAGAAGCTTATGTGATCGTCTCTACCGAAATAATCAGGGAAGTCTTTTATTAAAGTTCTTCGAGTATTTATTTCAGGGGGAGATTATTTATCTCAGGGGGAGATTGTTAATCTCAGGGGGAGACATATTCATATGCTTGCTATAGCTGTGTAATTTGTCTTTTGCCGTCTGCTCTTTCTGATCGCAAATTCATATCATTTATATATGTTTTTGTCATCATCAAAAAGGGGGAGATTGTTAGAACAAGATTTGTTCTGATCAATTATCTTAGTTTTGATGATAACAATAATATGAATTTTGCTTAAGATAATATGTTACTCTAATCCAATGCAATTTCCTTTTCAGGAAATATATAAAGAGTATGCATAATTCAGCGCTCAGAAGCTTTGTCTCAAAGGGTTCAGCATGCAACATCAGAACATGGTCTGGCAAGACATCAGAAGATGGTCGAAGCAGAATCAGAACATGGGTCTATGAAAGCATCAGAAGAACAAGAGATCAGAAGCACTGAAGTTCTGATGGTATCACGCTCAGAAGCACTTCAAGGTCAGAAGATCAGAAGATGCTATGCACCAAGCTGTTTGACTCTGATGATATTCAAACGTTGTATTCACAAACATCAGATCAGAAGGAAGTACAAGTGGCAGGCTACGCTGACTGACAAAAGGAACGTTGGAAGCTATTAAAGGCAACGTCAGTAGACACAGCGTGAACAAGGCTTGAGGTAGTTGACAAAAGCGTATAACATTAAATGCGATGCTGTACGGAACACGCAAAGCATTAAATGCACTCAACGGTCATCTTCTCCAACGCCTATAAATATGAAGTTCTGATGAGAAGCAAGGTTAACAACTCTGCACAAGATTATTCAAAAAGACTTACTGAAACGCTGTTAATTTCAAAGCTCAGAATCTTCATCTTCATCAAAGCTCACTACATTGCTGTTGTAATATATTAGTGAGATTAAGCTTAAACGTTAAGAGAAATATCACAGTTTGTGATTATAGCTTGTAAGAAGCAATTGTAATACTCTTAGAATTGATTACATTAAGTTGTAAGGAACTAGAGTGATCGTGTGGATCAGTATACTCTAGGAAGTCTTAGAAGTGTTCTAAGCAGGTTGTAACTAGAGTGATCAGTGTGTGATCAGAATACTCTAGAAAGTCTTAGAGGGTATCTAAGCAGTTGTTCCTGGAGTGATTAGTGTGTGATCAGTAGACTCTGGAAGACTTAGTTGCTGACTAAGTGGAAAACCATTGTAATCCGTGCGATTAGTGGATTAAATCCTCAGTTGAGGTAAATCATCTCTGCGGGGGTGGACTGGAGTAGTTTAGTTAACAACGAACCAGGATAAAAATAACTGTGCAATTTATTTTTATCTGTCAAGTTTTTAAAGCTACACTTATTCAAACCCCCCCCCTTTCTAAGTGTTTTTCTATCCTTCAATTATAGCATTTGCCATTCCTGGATTCGTATTGATTGGAAAACGCTAATGAATATTGATCAAAGCGTTTAACATGTCTTGTATAACTTTTCCCCAGCTAGTAGGAACTTAAAGAGATTCACCTCGCGAGAACTTTATGGAGTGTATACTATAGGCGACATTCCCCTAGTAATCATAATCTTAGGATGATGCCCCTGACTGTTTGGCTTTTTGAGAGATTCTTCGAATCTTGACTTGATTTCCCCAGATTGATTGGGTAAAACGTGCCATGCCCCTTGTATACGTAGGAGACATTGCTTCTTGGAGTAATCTGTGTTGGTCGGGATAACTTCGAGTCATTAGCCATACCCTGTGCAAATTCATTCTGATGCTAACATTTGAAATTATGTAGCAGAATATGTTTAATAATGAATTCATGAGATGCAATGCATACGTCTGTCTTGAGTTTTTAAAAACATTTAAAACAGGAGATGTAACAGCGTGATATTTGTAAAAACCATGATATTTGTAAAAAAATAAAAAATGAAATACCAACTCAGCATTTTTGGTAAACCTTAAGGAGTCAGGATACCTTTTTAGTGACAGTATACTATCGAACTAACCATGCTTCAGTTAGGACTTTCAAAGGTTGTAACGTGGCTTGGTTCACGGTTTAAGAAACAAAGGATAATGGCTCAAAATTTATTTATACCCATCCCCTTCTTCGTGATGTTCTTTAGTCCTAAGCTTAGTTAATTCAACATATGCATTCAGGTTCCAAGAGACTTTTGGATTTGTACTTTTGATAATGATGATGGTTCATAAGCAAAGAGAATTTTTGAGACGGCAGTCACTTCTTCCTTTTGGTAGTCACAACCTTGTGTTGTTCAGGAATTTATTGACTTCTCTTTTTTCATCTTTTTGATATCCCTAACTTTTGCTTGAACTGTCTATTTTGAGCTTACAGTCCGCGGGATGCCTTGATTTTTGCCTAAGTCATCTTTTGATTTTTTACTTAGCAGGCTTTTCTTTGTATATATGTTTTTTCATTTTTTTGAAAGATATTGACTGCCTTGCTTAATGATTGATGAACCATCATTGGCTTTTTATTGACATCTCCAACACGTCTTTAATGTGTACGGATGAACGCTTGTAGTTGAAACCTTTGTTGAAGGGTGTATTGAATGATTCTCTTAAAATAGAATGCACAGTCAAATTAACTGAGAACTACCCTGCCCCAGGTTATGATCAAGGGTTTTAATTAGTACAAGAAAGAAACTTCTACTTCTTAGGCTCAAAGGGGTTGACGAGGGATTAACATCCTTATATCTCCACTGTTTAGGAATTGAAACAATGCCTGTACATCATCAACGTAGTCCGTTCGAAAGCATACTGTATGAGGTTGCGGTATCGTTTTCGTCATCCTCCCTCTAAAGGCATACAGTTTTAGCAGGAGTCGAATATCACAAAACATATGCAAAGTAAAGACATAATTTTAAAATGAGTGATAGCGAAATAATTTATTCAAGACAAACATATGCAATGCACTGATGATGATTATTAAAACAGATAATGTCTATCATAAGCCGAATGTTTAAACAAACAGGAAAGAAATTGCAAATGAAAGTAAATCTAATGATCTAAAAGTCTATCTTTCTAGCCATCCACAACATTAGCAATCTTGTTGTGATGAGGCATGGGAGCCGTGATCACATTAGGAGTTGCAGGAAGGTCGAACTCAATTTCACCAGCGTCGATCATATCTTGAATCTTATTCTTCAATGGCCAACAATTCTCTGTGTCATGTCCAGGACTGTTAGAATGATATGCGCACTTCGCATTAGGCTTGTAACTAGGAGCAGAGGTGTTAGGATTCTTAGGAGGATCCCTCAGGGTGATCAAATTTTCCTTTAGCAGATATTGTAAGGCTTGAGCTAGCGACATATTGATCTTTGTGAATTAACGTCTGGGCGTATCTTGTTTGTGTTGACGACCTTGTTGAGGCACCAGTGTGGAACTCAAAACTGCCCCAATAGATTGACCATGGTTTATCCTTTACTTCCCATACACAGCATTGGACTCTGATCTCCCATTGAAATGCTTTTTTGTAGTACCTGAGGGCGTAGCCACTTGGATCTTACCACTTCGAATGCCACTCTCGACACGTTCCCCAATCAGTATGAGTTCAGTGAATCCAGATGATGAACTTCCCAGTAAATGACTATAGAAAGGACCAGTCAGTGTACTCATAAACATATCGACCAATTCTCTGTCAGCTAGGGAGGGTTTGACTCTTCCAGCTAGATCTCTCAATTTTTTAGCATACTCCTTGAAACTTTCATTAGAGCCCATACACATGTTGTGTAGTTGCATGCGAGTTGGTGCAAGATCGGAATTATATTGGTATTGCTTGTAGAAAGCAACAACCAAATCTTCCCAAGTACGGATGCTAGTACCCTCCAGTTGATAGTACCATTCGATTTGAGTTCCAGATAGGCTTTCTTGAAAGAAATGGATTCAGAGCTTCTTATCAGCAGTATGAGGTTGAATCTTCCTTACATAAGATCTCAAGTTCAGTTTAGGACAAGAGACTCCATCGTATTTTGCAAAAATTGGAAATTTGAATTTCGGAGGTATAACAACTCCAGAGATGAGTCCTAGATCTTCAAAATCCAGTCCAGGTACCTTTTGAATTTCCATGGCTTTCATACGTTCCTCCAGCAACTTGTATTTGTCATCAGGGTGTTCATCCTCATGGTGATAATCCTCTTCTTCTTCAGAAGGCTTGGCAGACTCATGGTTACTTTTTACATCAGTCTTGACACTAGTATCATCATCTTGTTCATCTTCATCACTGTCTTCAGAGGCTTCGGCATCCTTGAGTTGCAAGATCGGTCTAAGCCTTTTCCCCAAATTTTTCTTGCCTTTCTTCTTTTTTTTAGTCAGCATGGTTTTCAGCTCATCTTGCCCCTTGGACAAGTTCAGAATCAAAGCTTGGAACTGGGCATTTTGAGCCTGAAGGTCTTTGACTGATTGCTCGAGATCCATTGGTGCTGAAATAAACAGCGAGAGAAGATGAGAGACCTGTTATGGAAACCTGTTATGCAATGTTATGAATGAAAATGCAATGCTTTCAAGGATCTTTAGAAAATTTAGTTAGCAACGTCAGAAAATGATTTGGTCTCATCTTCGTTTGAAGGACTCTGATTCTTGGATGTTCTTCTATAGGAATCAAGCTCACCATATCCAGTGAGTCATAGCCTCTGATTCGGGATACTTCTGAATTTGGAGGTACATGGCTAGAGGAAAATAAATCCTCTTGCCCCTTGGAAGGCACTGAGTCTCTGAATTGGAAGGTACGTGGCCAGAGGAAAATAAATCCTCTTGCCCCTTGATAGGAATTCAGTCTTTGATAAGAGCACCTGAAATTATGCGTCCTAAATTCCTAAGATCCTTGAAAGGGTTAGTTAAACCATGTTATACTTATGATGTCATGATGTCATGATGTTATGCGAATGTAGTTCATTAGGTGCAGTGTGAGATAGTAAGGAAATACAAGTCCTTTTAACAAAACCTGCAAGGAAACGAAGGTTAGTAGCAAACACTGTAACACCCATAATTTCAGTTTATTAATTTAATTTGGATTTAAATTAAATAATTGGAATTTTAGAATTTAAATTGGATTTAATTGGAAAATGATGGATTAAGAGCTATTGGGCTTATGGTGTGGTGATAGTAAAAGAGGGGTGCTAATTAGTTAGGCCTTTTACTAAGTTGTGGTTAATTTATTTTATTTTATTTTTCATAAAATAAGAAAAAAAACCATTTGGGGAGAAAGGAAGAACACGTGAAAAGAGCAAGAGAAGAGGAAGAGGCAAGAACATGAAACCGGAAGGAGAGCATTCAAGAAATTCATCGAGGTAAGGGGGGACTCTTCCTTTTAGTATCTCTTATGTGGTCTTAGGTGATAGGTAGATTGATGTATGGTTTGGTTCAATTAGATATTGGGATTGTTAGGTTAGGGTGTTATAATTGAATTGAATTGATGATAATTGTGTGAACTATTTGGTTAATAATGAGTTTGGATGATGTTTTATGGTGTATAATTGAATGTATGATGATTATATGCCTGTATGTGATGTCTGGAATCGTTTTTGGGTGAAAAGGATGTGAAATTGCAGGGTCTGTCGCAGACTTGGGGTTTGTTGAAATCGCAGGTCCGCTGAGCGGAGGGGGGGGGTCCGCTGAGCGGAGGTTCCAACGTAGTTCGCCTCTGTTTGACGTCGCTTGAGGTCCGCTGAGCGGGGGTCTGAAGGATTTCGCTTCTGCCTTGCTCCGCTGAGCGAACCTTGCTGTGTGTGAATTTTTCCAAACTTCAAAATAACGTATCTTTTGATCCGTGAATCATTTCGTAGTGCCGTTTTGGGCATTGTGAAAGTAATTAAATGTTTTATACGATGAATGATGAATATTGGCAGTAGCCGACTTTATTTATTTAAAAACTCGATTTAATTACTTGATGAGAATTGACGAGTGTGTGCATATGAGATAGGTGTGACAATGTGTTTGATGTGATGATGAATTGGTTGTGACTTGTTATTATGATTGTGATGGATGCATTGCTATTTGAATGATGTTGAAAACATGTACATACTTATTCGGTGATGTGGTGTTGAGATGAGTTGTTCATCGTGATTCAGTGTGTTTTAAGTATGATATGTGTGTTTTATTCATTCATATGCATTTGATAATGGATCCAGTTGATGAGTAGATCGTTGGTGGACATATTTCCCATTGTGTGGAAATTGTGTCGGTGAGTCGTATCTCGATGAGGCGTAGATCGGTTAGGTGGATTGATTCCACGGTTTATTGGTACCACATGCATAGTGTCAGTTGTGTCATATGCATTTTGTCATAACATGATTGTATGGATTTCTGTAGTATGTGTTGTAATCTATTATTGTGCGAATTAATGAATAATAGATGTGAATCTGAATATGTATAATTGGGTGAACGGTATATTATGATGCTTGTTGCTTATGAATTGCATAATATTTACTAATTGAGAATGAGACTCACCCTTACATGTTGTCATTTTCAGATTGAGGAGTAGCGGCATTAGTGCTTGGTGAGGATGACTCATAGAGTTTATCCGTTTATGTTGGGTTGTGTCGGTCATGCTCTGATCTGTAACACTGGGGAACGATAGTTATAGAGTTTTTATGAAATTAATCTACTTTATTTGGTGTTGGATTATGATTCCATTGGATGTATTTGATAATGTTTCTTATTCCGCTGTGATAAACATGATTACGATTTGGTGAACCGTTTCCTAATGAAGCATGACTTGACCATGATTGGTTTATTTATTTTAATTAATTGTGGCACCCTTGTGTTTATGTTTTACTCTGATATAATTGTTTAAAAATTGTCGCGGGGTTTAGAAGGGTGTTACAAACACAGACAAGTCACGCAGGTCACATAAGTCACACAAGTCATACAAGTCACACAATTTCCTTAGGCTCGGCTTGCATGGAGTTTATATCATGTGAGATACCGTTCCCGAGAGGTATTTCTAAGGATAAGGATGATATCAGCAACGGGTTCTACCAAGTGACTCAGAATTGTCAGCCCCCTCTAAAGCACCCTCGAACATGGTACATGCATACCATGCAATGATACTTTAGGAAGAAACCTATCTGAGCTGTAGTATCGGGTAGCGACCATAACTTGGCATGCACCAAGAATAGCCCTCCCACTACGTTCCTAAAAGTCAGGATGGGTTAAAGGTGACTAAAGGTCCTTGAGCTCCGACGCACCCAAAGATACATGCGTAAACCTCTCTCATGCAAAAGAGGTACACAATAACCAGTGGAGGCCTAACTCGAGCGCGAACTTCACTTTGACCAACCCCAAGCATGCACAAAGAAGCCCAAAGGATCTGTAGGTGTGAGTCACCTGAGAAGAAAGATCAAAATCCCAGTCAAAAAGTTCAAAAAGCCACCGATCCCTGAAACAGTCGGTGATGATGAACAAGAAGACAATCAAAGCAACCAGGGTTCTGCTAAACCCTCTCTCTCTTCAAATGAAGAAAATGATCATTCTGGGGACAAACCGGATGATGAAAAATACCAACAGCTGGAAGACCGTATGAAAGCTATGGAGATACAAATAATACTTGGCTTAGATTTCAATGATCTGGGGCTCATCTCGGATGTTGTTATCCCTCCAAAATTCAAAGTTCCAGTCTTTGCAAAATATGATGGAGTTTCTTGCCCGAAATTACATCTGAGATCCTATGTGAGGAAGATACAACCTCATACAACAGATAACAAATTGTGGATTCACTTCTTCCAAGAAAGTCTATCGGGTACACAACTCGAGTGGTACTACCAGCTGGAAAATACCAAGGTTCATACTTGGGAAGAATTAGCTACTGCTTTTTACAAACAGTACCAATACAATGCTGATCTTGCGCCAACCCGTACTCAACTAAGGGGCATGTCTATGGGACCAAAAGAAAGTTTCAAAGGGTATGCACAAAAGTGGAGAGATATGGCTGGAAGGGTTCAACCACCCTTATCTGATCGCGAACTAGTTGACATGTTCATGGGCACTTTAACTGGCCCTTTCTATAGCCATTTGCTGGGAAGCTCATCATCAGGTTTCACTGACCTAATACTGACCGGAGAACGTGTCGAAAGTGGCATTCAAAATGGAAAAATTCAAATAGGTTCCTCCTCTGGTACTACAAAAAGGCCCATCAACGGGAGAAATGAGGTCAATGCAACACAAATTCAGAAAAGTCGCAAAAGTGAGCAGCATCAATCTGTAGGGGCAGTTCTGATCTCCGCATCTGCACCTCAAAAAGATCAACAGTCAAAATACACGCATCGACCAGATGCACCAAGAAGAAATTTCACCAAAATCAACATGCCAATCTCTCAGGCATTACAGCACTTGCTAAAAGCAGATCTGATCACCTTAAGAGATCCTCCAAAGAATGTCAACACTTCCTCTCCGAATTATCGCCCTGATGCGACATGTGCCTATCACTCAAACTGTCCAGGACATGACGCAGATCACTGCTGGGCCCTGAAAAATAAAATACAAGATATGATAGATGCTGGTGAAATTGAGTTCGATCCTCCAGAAACTCCAAATGTCATCACTGCACCTATGCCAAAGCATGACAAAACTGTTAACGCTATCCTGGACACTGTTTACATCTATGATGTGAACGAATTATCAACTCCACTCTGCGAAGTCAAAGGAAAGCTAATCCGAGCTGGTTACTTTCCAGGGTGTGACCCCGACTTCTTTTATTGCTCATACTGGCCCAATGGTTGTGAAAATCTGAGGATGGGAATTCAAAAGTGGATGGATCGCCGTATCATTATGTTTGAGAGGCTCCCTTCTATGGACGTGCTGTGCGAAGTCTTTGCAAACGGGATGAAAATAGAAGATGCCTCAGTGATCTCCAGCTTACCATTCAAAATCTCTGCTAAGGCTCCATTCAAAATTTCTGCTACACTCAAAGTGGCATCAGTAGTCATTGCTAGTCCAACTCCATTTCCATACTCCTCAGACAAAGCTGTCCCATGGGGATACGACGCTAATGTTTACGTTCATGGAGTTAAGCAGAGTACCTCGACTGAAGAGACTGCAAAGTTAACTACTCCAACTGTGAGTAATATTGTGGGTACCAGCAAGATGACGAGAAGTGGAAGAATCTTTTCACCAGAAATTTCTCGAAATGTTGCTGCTGGTCCAGTCCGAGTCCCAGTTCCTAATCAAAATGTCAACGCTCGAGGCAAAGAGCCACAAGTTGAACAAGTTCAAACCCCGGTGGAGATCACTGCTGAGGATCCATCAAAGCAAGAAATAGAGGAAATATTGAAAATCATCTGCAAGAGTGATTACAATATTGTTGAGCAACTGGGGCACACCGCTTCAAAAATCTCAATGCTATCTCTGCTAAAATATTCAGAAGCTCGTGCCAAAGCCCTGATGAAGTTCCTGAAGGCTGCGCATGTGCCTCAAGAGATCTCAGTCGACCAATTTGAGAATTGTGTTGCCAATCTAACCGTGAACAATGGTCTCGGTTTCTCTGATGTGGATCTAACCCCTGCTGGAAAAAATCACAACAAAGCCTTACATATCTCCATTGAATGTAATGGCACCACTCTATCTCATGTGCTAGTAGATAACGGTTCTTCTCTGAACGTATTACCGAAAACAGTACTAGAAAAGCTTGACTTCGAAGGAATTGTGTTACAACCAAGTGATGCTGTGGTAAGAGCCTTTGACGGGTCAACCAGAACGGTATACGGAAAAGTGAATCTCCCAATCAGAGTGGGTTCTCAAATCTTTGATTCTATCTTTTACGTAATGGAAATTCACCCAGCCTACTCCTGTTTACTTGGACGCCCTTGGATATATGGGGCAAACGCTGTAACTTCTACCCTGCATCAGAAGTTAAAATATCCAGTAAAAGGAAAGATTGTCACGGTCTATGGCGAAGAGGAATATGTGGTTAGTCACCTAAGCAATTCCAAATATGTTGAGTTGGAGGACGAATTCATCGAAACTCCATACCAATCATTTGAGGTGGTCTCTCCAGATGTCTCTACCACCAAGCATATTCCTGCTACTCCAACTACAACTATGGCTTCTCTCAAAGATGCCAAAGCCATGATTGAACAGGGTGATTGCACAGTATGGGGACAGCTTCCCGATATACCCTACAAGTCTGACAAGCTAGGCCTGTGCTATGATAGTGAAGGTCAAAATAATGATCAAAGTCCTCGTTCTGGAGGATTGATGTCACACTTCGTCAGCCAACAAGTAAACGCCATTGAAGATGAAGGAGTGTTCTTGAACCATATCATTCAGCCATATCCAGATGAGCTTCCACCCATTTCCATGGGAATGTGGGATGCTGTTCAAGAACCAAACGGCGGGTATAATTATCAGTATGCCGCACCTCATAATTCTTATATTGCTATGGAAGACCTTACCCCGACTGGATGGGGTGATCAAATTAAAAATGACGAAAGTTTCACAAGTCCCGTCACTGAGCAATATCAAAATCCACCCAAAGAAGTATGGGACACGCTAGGAGAACCCAGCGGCAAATATGACTATATGGTGAAATATTCCGCTCCTCCGAGCTCACAAATTGCTATGAAGGACATTGTCCCAACTGGATGGGATGAACATTACGATGACAATTTCGCTCTTGAAGAAGCCAGGGAAATACCAAATAACGAAGGTTGCTTTCTGTCAGAATACACTCCTCACCAAGATGCACAAGTCTCTATTCAAAACATGATCCCGACTGCATGGGACGGCCTTATCGAGCATCTCGCTCAGCCAACAGAGATATCTCAGCCTGGGCTCTCGTATCCAGCAGAGTATATCACTTATCCCGAAGGATCACCGGCTCATTTTCCCACTAATGAAATCAATGCTGTGGAAGATGAAGAAGACAACTGCAACTGGAACAGCTGGATACTCCCTGCTCACAACAGTGGATTGAACAACTGGAAAGCTGAGGATGTGATCTCCTTTGACCAGGAGTAAATGCCATTTCCTGTTTTCTTTGTGTATATTGTGCAAAGATAAAAATGGTTCCTGAACAATCGAACCATGAGCTTGAAAGCCGTGTGCCTTAGCACACTGGTCCTTCTATAAGGGCTTATCATATCATGATCATGTGCATTCAATAAAATCATGGGACGCTTGCATATTTAAATTTTGTGATCCTTTTTCTTTCTTTCTTCGCTTTCTAATAGCTATGTTTTTTTTTCACGCACACTCACATAACTAACTTGCAGATTCACATACACTTTGGATCCAGTCAACAACGATTCTGCTATTGTCCGTCATGACTTTGAAAATCCGATCTACCAAACTGAGGACGAAAGTGAGGAAGATTGTGAAGTGCCAAGAGAACTTGCAAGGCTGCTAGAACAAGACAAGGCCATACAGCCTCACGAGGAGCCAATTGAGGTCATCAACTTGGGCAGCAACGAAGAAATGAAAGAAGTCCAAATAGGGGCTGATTTAGAACACAGCGTCAAGCAAAGACTGATTCAAATGCTGCGAGACTACGTCGAGATATTCGCCTGGTCCTATGAGGATATGCCAGGCCTTGACACAGACATTGTAGTTCATCGCCTGCCAATCAAAGAAGGTAGCATTCCAGTCAAACAGAAACTACGAAGGAGTAGGCCTGATATGTCAAAAAAGATCAAAGACGAGGTTGAAAAACAGTTCAATGCCGGATTCCTAAAAGTTGTAAGTTATCCTCCTTGGATAGCTAACATCGTCCCTGTACCTAAAAAAGACGGGAAAGTCAGAATGTGCGTGGACTACAGAGATCTGAATCGGGCAAGCCCCAAAGATGATTTCCCTTTACCACACATCGATGTACTGGTTGACAATACCGCACAATGCAAGGTATTCTCCTTTATGGACGGATTCTCAGGGTACAATCAAATCAAGATGGCACCCGAAGACATGGAAAAAACAACCTTCACAACACCCTGGGGGACCTTTTGTTACAAAGTAATGCCCTTTGGTCTGAAAAACGCAGGAGCAACCTATCAACGTGCAATGGTAGCGCTATTTCATGATATGATTCATCAAGAAATAGAGGTGTATGTCGATGACATGATTTCAAAATCCAACACCGTGGAAGAACATTTGGGTCATTTACACAAGTTGTTTGACAGACTCAAGAAATACAAGTTGCGACTGAATCCAAATAAGTGTACCTTTGGAGTAAGATCCGGCAAACTCTTAGGTTTCATCGTCAGCAGCAAAGGTATTGAGGTTGATCCCGCCAAGGTTAAAGCCATTCAAGAAATGCCTATACCTCGTACCGAGAAACAAGTCAGAGGATTCTTGGGACGTCTAAATTACATCGCCCGATTCATTGCCCACATGACTACTACTTGTGTGTCGATCTTCAAACTGTTGAAGAAAGATCAAGTGGAAAGGTGGAATGACAAATGCCAGTTAGCCTTTGACAAAATCAAAGAATATCTCCAAAAACCTCCAATCTTGTTGCCACCTGTGGAAGGCAGACCTCTGATAATGTACCTAACTGTGTTAGAAGACTCAATGGGGTGTGTACTAGGACAACATGACGAATCCGGCCGAAAGGAGCACGCAATCTACTATCTTAGCAAAAAGTTTACCGATTGTGAAACAAGATACTCACTACTCGAAAAAACTTGTTGTGCCTTAGCTTGGGCGGCTCGCCGACTAAGACAGTACATGCTAAATCACACCACTTTCCTAATCTCCAAGATGGATCCCATCAAATACGTGTTCGAAAAACCTGCTCTCTCTGGAAGAATAGCGAGATGGCAAATGATCTTAACAGAATATGACATTCAATACACTTCACAAAAAGCAATCAAAGGAAGTGTGGTAGCTGATCATCTGGCTCATCAAGCGGTGGATGATTATCAAGCATTGAACTTTGACTTCCCAGACGAAGACATTATGCTAGTCAATGACTACAAACAACCAGGACCAGAAGAAGGACCCGAGCCAGGATCCCGGTGGACTATGGTTTTTGACGGAGCTTCTAATGCACTTGGCAATGGCATCGGAGCTGTGATCATTTCCCCCGCAGGAGGTCATACACCATTCACTGCCAGGTTATGCTTCAATTGCACTAACAATATAGCCGAATACGAAGCATGTATTCTGGGTCTTAAAGCTGCAATCGATCTAAGAATCAAATTCCTGGAAGTCTACGGAGACTCGGCCTTGGTAATCTACCAAGTCAAAGGGGAATGGGACACGAAGCACCCGAATCTAATTCCTTACAAAGAATATGTGCTGAGTTTGATTCCTTACTTCGAGGAAATCACTTTCGAACACATCCCACGCGAAGAAAATCAACTAGCTGATGCTTTAGCTACCATGTCATCCATGTTCAAAGTCAGGTGGGACAACGAGGCGCCTATGATCACCATTTACAGGCAAGATGAACCATCCTATTGCAATGAGATCAATACCGAAGGAACCGAAGAAAAACCATGGTTCCATGAAGTAAAAAGATATCTCGAAGCTCAGGAGTACCCTGAAGGGGCATCCATTAACGACAGAAAGTTTCTGAGGAGATTTGCTGCCAAATTCTTTCTAAGCAATGGAACCCTATACAAACGCAACCATGACTCGACTTTACTTCGCTGTGTAAACAAGAAGGAAGCAGAACAGATCATGGAAGAAATACACAATGGTACCTTCGGTACTCATTCCAGTGGACATACAATGGCTAAAAAGATCCTGAGAGCAGGTTATTACTGGTCTACCATGGAAACAGACTGCCATCATCACTCCCGAACATGTCACAAATGCCAGATATACGCTGACAAAGTACATGTACCTCCAGTTCCATTAAGCGTCCTGACGGCTCCTTGGCCTTTTGCAATGTGGGGTATTGATATGATTGGAGAAATCAAACCTACTGCCTCCAACGGACATCGCTTTATCCTGGTCGCTATTGACTACTTCACAAAGTGGGTAAAAGCAGCTTCATTTGCTTCTGTTACCAAGAATGTGGTAGCCCGGCTCATCAAATACAATCTCATTTGTCGGTACGGTATCCCTGAACGGATTATCACGGACAATGGCACAAATCTAAACAACAGAATGATTACTGAACTTTGCACACAATTCAAGATCAAACATCATAATTCTTCTCCATATCGACCAAAGATGAACGGCGCGGTGGAAGCTGCCAACAAGAATATCAAGAAAATCATACAAAAAATGACAGTAACCTACAAAGACTGGCATGAGATGTTGCCTTTTGCTCTTCATGGTTATCGCACATCTGCGCGTACTTCAACAGGGGCAACTCCATTCTCCTTAGTCTATGGTATGGAGGCAGTTCTTCCAATTGAAATTCAGATTCCTTCCCTAAGGATTATGAAAGAAGCCAATCTAGACAAAGACGATTGGATTCAAACACGTTTGGACCAGATAAACTTGATTGATGAGAAAAGGCTCGCAGCCATTTGTCATGGTCAGCTATACCAAAAGCGTATGATCAAAGCCTTCAACAAAAAAGTCAAAAGTCAAGCATACCAAACTGGTGGCTTGGTTGTCAAACGCATCATCTTACCCCAAGGTGATCCCAGAGGCAAATGGACTCCCACCTACGAGGGACCATTCATAATCAAGAAAATATTCTCCGGCGGCGCCATGTTGCTTACCACCATGGATGGTGAGGATTTCCCACATCCTGTGAATGCTGACATAGTCAAAAAATACTTCTCTTAAAAAGAAAAAAAACAGCTCGCTAAGTTGAAAACCTGAAAGGGCAACTTAGGCAAAAAATGAGCGTCTCGGTGGATTGAAAACCCGAAAGGGCGATCCAGGCAAAAATTAGAGACTAAACAAATACTATCCCGGTAGGCTGAAAACCTGAAAGGGCAGCCTAGGCAAAAGTTAGGGAATGAAGCATACAACTGTGTTCCGTTCAGCTGCCTACTCACCATCAAGATTCAACACCTCAAAGACACCGATCAGTCCAATCACTTTCTTCCAACAAGTGAGGGATGAGATGCTCGAAGACAGATTGGCAATAGCAGAGTTGAAACTTGACTGGATCGTTTTCACATAGCTATTTATCTCTATAAATATTTTCCAAAACTTTCTGACAGTTTCCTACTTCTAGGATTGTTGTCTCCCTGTGCTAACCAGCCTATCATGGCTCTTTTTCAAAAATCAATGCAGCTTAGGCTCAAAAATCACCATTTTCACTTTTTCTGTTTAAATACGTAAGCGTCCCAATGATAATTTTGAATGAACATGTGCATTTGAATATGATTGATGTTTACCAGGAAAAACAGGAATAGCATTCAGGAAATGTCCCAATCATCTGGAAATCATTCCATCAGAAGAAAATCCCCAAGAGAAGCGCATTTCTCAGCAAATTCCTCAAAAAGATTTCTCTTCAAAAGAAGTCTTATCCCCCAGCAGGGTTGTTCCAGATTACTATCTTCAGAAGGTGTGATCCTCGCACCCGGACTTGGTCAGATAGTGCATCGGAGGATTATGCATCTTCCTCATTCCCATTTGAAAGGGCATCAGAACTTCCAGCTACCTTTCATTCCCAAGCAATAGTCAAAGATCCTTCAACAGAGTACCATGGTTCTCAAAGAATTTCCCCAGCCGAGGGTACTCAAACAAGACAAAAGATCATCGACAATCACAATACATTCGTGTCCAGATGACTAGTGGGAATTTATTTTTCCAACTAGAAGCTTGACACGCATCACATTCACATTCATATTCACATTAACACACATTCATACATACATCACACATTCATATTCATACATTCATACATCATGCATCATGCGCATATTCATACGCATATTCATACACAACATCACATGCATATTTCTCCGGGAATATCTCACATTTACATGTATTATAAACATTGCATATCATTAACTTGATTTTTCAGGTAGACGGATATCTTCAACAAAGATACTCTCAATCACATGCAGTGTTCACCTGAATTCCATGAACGGTTCTCTCAGATATAATCAAGCCGAAGATTCATTCTGATCACTTACCAACTCAAAAACGGACATCACAGATCTAAAGCGATACCTCAGACGGTTCCAAAACGATCTAGCATCACAGATCAAAAGCGATACCTCAGACGGTTCCAGAACGATCTAGCATCACAGATCTAAAGCGATACCTCAAACGGTTCCAGAACGATCTAACATTGCAGATCTAAAGCGATACCTCAGACGGTTCCAGAACGATCTAACATTGCAGATCTAAAGCGATACCTCAGACGGTTCCACAATGATCAACTTCCAAAATCTAAATCGGAAAAACTTTGGACAAGTTCCGTAACGATTATCTTCCAAGACTTAAAGCGGTAACCTTGGACGGTTCCGAAACAGTCAACACAAAGACTTTCAAATCCTTCATCAAGATATAATCAATGGATTCATTCTGATGAACAAACCATCAACCCATTCACCAGGTGGCATCTGAAAGCCCATCTCAGGTAATGTTTCAATCTGCCAACAACATTTCGCAGACGACATTCAAATGCAACTTCCAACATCTCTTCTGATCAAGATAAGTGCAAATTTTCAGGGCATCTAAATATTCAATCATCTTCTACCTTCAGATTTCAGACAATCTCTTCAGGTTTAAGAAGATTGAATAGGGGCAACTGTTATACCCCAAAATTTGCCCGCATCTTTTTTCAAGAAAACTCCAATCTGAAAATTAAGAGTCTCATATAATCATGGATTTTTATTTCAACAAATATCCTGACATATGAAATACTTAGTTTTTAGAATTTTTCTTATACAGTAATTTGGCTTGCAGTTGAATTTATTCTTACGCAAACGCCAAATACTGTTTATTACTTCACACATGCTATTTATTTATTTACAGATAAATAGTACTAACACAATTGGTACAGAGTTAAATCTTTTTGCAGGCGCAGAATCAGGAAACTCAGACTGTACTGGTAACAAGTAGGTTATTATTATTATCTTTTGTTTCCCACTAATTTTTGTACTATATTCCATTATTTTCAAAAATCTTTCCAAATATCTTTTTCAAAAATCAAATCCTAACTTCATTCTCTACATCTCTCTTTTTCCCAACACTATCATACACTTTCTTTCAAATCTTATTTCCACTCAAATTTCCTTTTTATACGGAATCACATCATTCCCCAACGTCTCTATCCTTCTTTCCATTCTATAAATACCTCCCATTTTCTTCCATAAAATCTCACATCAAATTCTAATTCATCTCTCAAATTTCTACTTCATAATCCATCCTTTCTTCTTCCCCGACAAAATGGCGAAGCGGTGGGAAACGTGTTTTCTTATGGTCATCACCATTGCTACGGTGATCATGTCTTTCTTCTGTCTGCATAGCCCGGAACACTGTGGACCTGGGATGCTTATGCTCCCAATCATCTACATGTTACTATTTGTAGCATGGGTTATCAATCGTCATTCTTAAAATTTGCCGTATTTCTTATTTCTTAAATGTACCGTTTATTCGTCGTATTGTTCAATATAGTATGTAATATTTGTACTGTCAGTATTAAATGTTGTACTATTTTTCATAATATTGCTTAATTACTCAGATAATATTTTATGTGTTTTCTGCCAGTCAAATATTCATTTTTCTGTGCATTAAATGATTTTCAGGGTTATTATCGGTAATTTTGCCCGCATACAGTAAATATTAGTTATTTATTATGTTTGTGTTTTTCTAACAAGTCATGTAAATAAACTTTCATTTTTCACATAAAACATAAAACAAAAACAACAAAAAAAGAAAATTAACTTTGACTGTTGATTTTTCACTCTAACTGCTACGTCAATACCTGGACAGTCAGTTGACAGCCAAACTGCTGGCAGTACAATTCTCAGTGTTTTGTACCATCAATCAAATCAATTTTTCACAATTCAAAATTCCAAGATTTTTGTTCTAGAAGTCTTCTGAATATCACGCGATTAGCAGAGACTCAACACTGCACAAAAATCAGGTACGTTTAACTGTCTCCTACACAAACAGTCCCTGACTAGGGTTTTCTTGTTTTTACAGGAGAAACAAGTTTTTGAGAGCTCAAATGGATTCATACACATCCATATATCTCAAAGTACCATCATACAAATTTTCAAACTTCAATTCACTCAGACGCACCGTCAGCAGCTCAAACAGTCAACACACGACCCGTTTGACCAAAAAAAGTCAACAGACAGTCAAAAATGAAATTTTTTGTCAAAGTCCATATTTTTTCAAAGGATTCATCATTTGATCATTGGATGATCATAATTCATCAAGGAAAGATCAAAAATCAACAAAACCCTAAGATTCAAAATTAGGGTTTTTGCCTGAAAAGTCAACTCAACTTTGACTGATCATAACTCTCTCATCCTTCATCCAAAAAATTCAAACCAAAGCTCATTTTGAAGGAAATTCAATTATCTTTCAAATGCAATTGATCCCATGGTCATTTCATTCACCGTTTGAAAAATATGACCAAAGACATTACAGGTCATTTTCAAAGTCAACAAAAAGACACTTTTTTGAAAAGGACACACAAGGAGCATCAAAAATCATTTTGACATGAGACCAAAGACATTGGTTAGAGGACTCTTTGAGGTTTCCAAAAAGTGCAAGATCTCCTTCATATGACAAAAATTGAAGGATTTACACCTTGTTGAAGTTGGCTAAATTTTGGAAAATGCATGAAACCAACATTGCTCATAAATGCATTTTTTCCAAAAGGGGACAAGTTTTTATGGTTCAAACATCTTTGCCATGTTATTATGGGCCTCCCACGACCAAGACTAAGCCCACACCATTTTTATTCATTTTTTGCTTGATTTTATCTTATTTTAAGATTAAAATTAAAAGGAAAATGGATGGATAAATGGTAGCTTAACTTCCAAGCATGACTCACCCAAGGAATCTTCATCTTTCTGCAGAGAATTGAAGAGCAAGGCAGGTGCATTGAAGGCAAGAAGACTTGGTCAATAATTCAAAGCTTTTTAATATAAAAAATGCAAGAATTCCACAAAGGCAACTAAGATGCTTCTTAGCTTCAATTCTAAGCACTCAATGCTTATATATAGACTATTATACTTCGGTAACATAGAGAGGCAAGTTCAGAAAGAAAGCCATACTCATAATACACTTGTAACCACTTGAAAAATTTCAAAGAAAATTCAAATTCGAGTTTTTAATTTCAGTCAGTTTTAATACAAACTAAGCATTCAAACATCACCTCTGAGCTTCACTGAAACTATCCCAATCAATTGCAAGCCTTGAAGCTCACTAAATCGAGCTATACAGGTCATAATTTGTTCGAACCTAAATCAACTTGTATCTGGTTATTCACACATGATTGGCAAGATGTAGACATATAATTAAGTTTGGTTTGAGGTGTAGATCATTTCTGGAAACTTAATTGAAGTTTGAACACGTATACACGAAACTACCATTTTAGGGTTCTTCATCTCAAAATTAGGGCTTTCCAAATTAGGCAAAAGTACAAGTTCTAAGTAGCACCATTAGGTTCGTATGGATCAGACGAGTTGAATGGTACCATCGCGCCAAATTTCTTTGCACGTTTACCCCTATTCGCTATTTTGCAGGTTTAAGCATCTCTTACTATAGCGCTTTTTTTACAAAAGCGCTGTTAAAGGTGTTGTCTGGAGGTTGAAGATGATGAGGTGTCCCCACCTCATTGGACAGCCAGTGCGCGTACTTTTTAAAAATTTCCTCTAATCCAATGCTTTGCAGGTGTACTGATCACCACGTGCCTCAATTTCTGGACCATCTGATCTCATTTAATGAATCATTCAACGCACCAGATCAAGCAGTCCTTATCATGGACTCTCCAATCAACCACACAGGATCAGTATCCTTTTATTTTCTATTTTTATTTTAATTTCTTTGTTAAATTAATTAAAAATAGTTTTAAAAATCCAAAAAATACACAAAAAATATTTTTAGACTTCTAAAATAATATATTATTTTCTGAAATAAAAATATTTTATTTTTCTTCAAAATTTCAATATTTTGTATAATTAATTAGTATATATTTATATATTTGCTTTTTAATTATTCTAACCAATCAAAAAATCATAAAAAAAATTGTTCTTTATATTAAATATTGTTTATATATTATAAACTAATTTTGTACATATTTTGAATAATTTTCCCTTTAAGTTTTAATTATTTGTATAATTATTTGCATAATTATGTTTTAATTAACTTAAATCAATTTCAAATCAATTCCAAAAATTCCAAAAAAATTAGTTTTGTGTTAAAATTAATTGAAAAATATTTTGTACATATTTTAAACTTAATTTCTAGGTTTAAATCTATTTTCATCTTTTTTCTTCATTTTAATTTAATTAATCATGCATTAATTATAATTAAAATCAATCATAAAAAATCCAAAAACATGCCTTTTATTTTTCTTGCAATTTAAATTCCTAGATAAATGTATAGGATGTCAAATTCATGTAAATAGGCTAGTTTACATTTCCTGCACAATCGATGTAATAGCGTAGATTTACTTTCCGCACTTTACATTTCCGCATTTTAATTTCCAGCAAATATAAACTGCGTGTATGCCAAAGATAAAATTGAATCGTTAGATCACCAACTTCAAAGATAAAATATCTGAATACAATCACAATCACACTTGCACCTCTTAAGGTAATCCCTTCTCATTCTTTCAAAATCAAAAGTCAAAATTCAACTGTTTTGAGTACAAAATCGAACCTTGCGTTTATATCCGATGGAAGGATAGTTTTTTTAAAGGAAATAGGATAAAGACCTTACAACTCAGGGTAGACCTCCTAGTTTGCTTGCTCAAATCAAAACAAACAAAATTCTCATACACTGTTGATTTTTCAAAACTTTCAAAAAAGACAATACTTTGTATACATCCAAACACGGATTATTACAAAGTTAACGTTCTTTTCAAAAACATCTTTCGAAAGATAAACAAGCATTTTGTATACATCCACACACGGATCATTACAAAATTCAATTTACAAAAGTATTTGAAACCACATATGAGCAATTTCAGAGCAATTGAAAAGTGATCGAAAAACAAGTGAGCTAAGCAAACTTAAGAGCCCATGGATAACCATGGATACAAAGGGTGCTAACACCTTCCCTTTGTATAACCTACCCCCTTACCCAGAATTTCTCAAAGGTCTTTTTTCTGTGTCTTTTATAAACCTTTCCTTAATTGGATAAAATAAAAGGTCGGTGGCGACTCTGTGAATTTTCAAAAATGCGAAAGCATTAAGCGATAAAAAAGAGTCAGTTCACGTATCTCTACAGAACAGAGGTATGGCCCGGATTAAAAAACGGAGGTCCACAGAACTGGCGACTCTGCTGACGAGATACTTTCAAAAAACAAAATGTTTTCAAAAGGGGTTACCTTAAGAGAATAGGTCGATGTTTTCAATTGTTTGACTTGATTGCTCTATTTTTCAAAGGTTTGTTCGGGTATTTTTGCTTGTGTGGAAGATTCTAACCCGAATCTCGAGATACCTTAAGTATATGACAATAGACCAAGGAAACTGTACGGCATGTACCGATACGGTTGATCTGGTAGTCATCATTAGTGCGATACTTTGGTTTATACTGATGTCCCTTGAAAACGATCAAGGAGTATATTAGGCTTCCAAAATGTCATTAAACACTAATTTGTCTTAGAACCTTTTTAGTTGAACTTGACTTGTGGCCTTTTAAGTGGCTAGCTTTGAAATTGATCGAAGTTAGTTATCCTCGAGGAATATTTTGATCGGCCGCTCGAGCGCCGTATTGAGATGTTACTTCCAAGGATCATAGAACCCGAATACTATATCTAGCTAAGAATACTCTGTTCAATTCGTCCCATGTAGTTATGGAATTAGAAGGTAGGGATTGAAGCCACGCTCTAGCTCTATCTCTCAAGGAGAAAGGAAAGAGGCGTAATCGAATAGCTTCGAAACTAACGTTGTTAGCTTTGACAGTGTCGGCATATTGCACGAACACGGATAAATGGAGGTTGGGATCGTCTGCAGGACTTCCAGAGAATTGGTTCTGTTGAACAGCTTGTACCAACGAAGGTTTCAGTTCGAAATTGTTCACCTCAATTGCAGGTGGTGCGATACTTGAGTGCGGTTCAGTGCGTGAAGGAGCGGCATAGTGTCGCTACCGCGAAAATTAACAGAGTCGCCACTAACATATTTATCCTGAAAAGGAAGGGAATGCCAGCAAACCACAAAACAAAACAACGGTCTCACGACCAGAGAAAAAGGGTAAGGGAGTCGGTTACGCAAGGGGAAGGTATTAGCACCCCTCACGCCCATCGTACTCGATGGTATCCACGCTTATGTCTATATCTATGGGTGTGTAACAAATCTACGCTAATCTGGACTAAGATGAATGTAGAATGTAGGGAAAAGAAAGTATTATGCTCGCACGGGCCCTACCCCGCTGCCTACGTATCTGTTTTGCAGAATCAGAGCTACCGTAGCTCGCTAACTAATTTTAGTTTGTTTTGTGTTTTTTAGGTGAACGAGTTACATTCGCACTCCGCTGCTCGACCTTTGGAGACTTATGCCTGGGAATGGAGCGGAAATAACAAGCTCTTAAGAAAAGAAAATTAAAGAGTGTGGTTTGTGTTTTAAAGAATGCATGAGGAAGGCCTAAGCTAAGGGGGAAAGCTTGCTACCTAATGTTATCATACAAAGGGTACAAGTCTAAGCTAGTCTAAACAACCTACGAGGGAAAGGGGAGCAAACAATAATATCACACAAACGAGCATCCGCTCGTAAAGCAAACAAAACCAACGGTACTGACCGAATGGTAGAAAAGCGGTCCCGCCATAGCCAAGGGGAGCAGCTCAACCCAAGTCAACCACGCATTAGACCTCGCGAAAATGATCGGGCCATAGACAAGAGGGCGGACCCCTCTCAGCAACCAAGTCGTCACGGATCGTAAAGGAAAACGGTGCGTGCGTACACCGAGCATCAACGTCGAGCGACGCGAGCTATAAGAAAGGCGGGGGTCCGGCTACATGAACCCTTTTCCTGACATACTCGATAACAAGATTTTGTGCAGGTTCAGAAGCGAGCAACGCGTAGCGTGCGCATACTGAACGGACTCGATGAAACTAGGCGGGGGTTGATTGCTAACCCTTTCCGCATGCCTTCCATGAGGACTTAACGGAATGCCATATAGGACTTATTACACCGTGACTCCCTGCCGCAAAGCACAAATGTAAACACACCAACAAAAACAGAGCCTCTTTCGAGGGCTTGGCCAGATGCATGTCTAGGTCCTACTTCTCATGTTAAAGGATGATGCGAGAAAGCGATAAAGTGCGAGAGAAATAAAATGAAACGGAATCAATACCAAACGGATGATGATCCGTAAACTAAAGCGAAGAGAGCGAAGAAACTAGAATCCCGCAAGCGAGCTAGCAAAGCAAAAGCAAATGGTCAGCACACCGATTAGCCATAAAGCGCACAAATGTCGACTCGCATGTCGAGCATAATCACAATACACCTGCAAGAGGAACAAGCAAACCAAACAAGCAGATATAAAGTAATAGGAACGTGTCTCCCGGATGAGAACACGATACAAGTGAATAGGGATTGTGTTCCGCGAGTAAAGCGGAACATTCAAGCAATAAGCGCCGGTCGGTAACTATCCAAGAGCCTTGCACACTAGCACACAAGTTAGAGATAACAAAACATCGCAATCGGAATTGCGTTATTGCATTCTAATCTAAAAGCAAATGAATAACTAATGCAAACATGAAATGAACAACAAAATGTCAAGGGGAAAACGAGCATGAATAAACCACAATCAATCAATACCAATCATCTCACAAGATAGCACGCTTCACAAGCTTTCCAACGATATAAAGAACGCGCAAATCGGAGTTACGAGCAAAAAGATATGAAAGATTGAAGTTAGGAAGCAAAGGAAGCAAAAGTAGGTCGACCTACCCTCGACCTAGGTCGACCTAACAGGTCCAGAAACGAAATAAACAGCTCCAGGTCGACCTAAACTCACCCTGGGTCGACCTAACAGAGCCAGGATCAAAAATGAAGGTTTTAGGTCGACCTAAACTCACCCTGGGTCGACCTAACAGAGCCAGGATCAAAAATGAAGGTTTTAGGTCGACCTAAACTCACCCTGGGTCGACCTAACAGTGCCATAGTAAAAAATGAAGGTTTTAGGTCGACCTAAACTCACCCTGGGTCGACCTAACAGTGCCATATGCCGAAAATTGAATTTTTCCGCAAGGAAACATGATGCAATTCTTCATGAATGTTCAGCATACAAGCAAATATCAAACAAGCAATGCTATGAGTCAAGAGCAAACACATTATTCAGCAAATTGATCGGTCTTTATGAGAAAAATTAAACATTTTATCGAACAATTAGCATGCAAGCATTGAATCGTAAGCATTGTAATTGTATCATCAAGAGCAATCGTTATCAAACCTCAAATGGCCTCAATCTAGCATAGGCATCATGAATTATCATTCCACAATCAATTATCACATGCTAGTACTCAAAATTAAGCACAAATGCTTCACACATTCAAATTATCGAACACTTAGCATGCAATTTCTTGGATCATAAGCAACATGCATGTAGCATCATCAACAACTCAACGGTAAATCTCAAATTCAATCAAATAATCAAGATCAACACGAATCAATCAATCAACAAGCAATTATCATCATCAATTATCATAGATCCATCATCCACAATCAAAATTCTTCATGATCAATGTCGAATTAAGCAACAAATTCAATAATCTAGCAAGGTTTGTAGTGAATTTACCGGATCAAACGAAGAGAATGAGATCGGATGAACACAAACGCGAACACGACGCGAACACGAACGAAATCCAAGAGACGTGAGAGAGAGAGAGAGTTGCGCGTGAGATCCTTTGATAGGGAGAGAGAGGCGCGACACTTTAATCGGAGGAGAAGATCTTGATTTGTGCTTTGATCTTCATTTGTTCTTGAGATTTGATCTTGAATTGATGAAGTTTTTGTGAGTTTTTGTGGTTTTGATCCAAGGAAATTGAGAGAGAATTGAGAGAAAGTGTTTTTGATCTTTTGGGTGAAATTGAAGTTATGAGAGTTTCCTTTTTGATTTGTGAAGAGCAAAATGCTTATATATTGTCAACGCGAAATGTCCAAATTGCCCTCAGTGCGTCTCATTTTGGCTCGCTTTTAAGGAAACTCGGTTCGGCTCTGAATTCCGGAACGAAACCAATGCCACTGTGAAGATGACCAAATTTGTGATCCGTCGCCGCGAGAATCGTCTCGATCTGATAAGCGATGAAGAAAATACGCGCGTTTGAATGACGAGAAACGTCGATTCATCTGGCGCGACTGTGCGAAATTTTGTGCGCACCGCTCAAAGAACTCGATAAAACACCATCTTCGGCTCAAAATCTGAACAGGCATGTGTGACGAAGAATCGAAGCTAACGAAATTTCTGAGAGAATTCCGCCGGAATGGACTTCATACGAAAAAAATCGAAGAAGTTATGAATTTTCGAACTTGGCGCGACATACCCGAAAACACACTTTTTACCGAAACAACGCGACAATCCTTAAAATTCTGGGAATTTTCTATGCATATTCGGCCTTCGGTCCGAACATATGAAATCTTGGTAATGAAGCCACGGAGCTTCAGTTAAATTTTCAAGCGAATCCGGCGAGCGGATTAGGAGATATGAATTTTCCGAGGCGCAAAACCCTACATTCAGCACTATTTTTCACTATGAAACCTCAAGTAATTTGCAAATTTGACGACCTTCCTCAAAGAATTGGCTTCCGAGCCGAATACAAAAGTTGTAGATATTGTCGAAACAGCGGGGACAACGCGGGAACTTAACTCATATCACCTTCCAAATAGTATTTGTGAATTTTCTCGTACTTTCACTGTTTTAAGCCATTCTTCACACTTTACTTCCTTAACATCTCAAGAGCTCTTTATTATTTTTCTTCAATTTTGGGATGACGAAATAAACGTCATTATTAACTTATAGCTCAAATAAAGAGGGCAAATTTTGGGGTGCAACAGCTGCCCCTATTCAAACTTCTTGAACCTGACGCGCGAGAAACGAAAGTTTCGAACCGTTGAGGTGGAAGGAGATTGAATACCAGAATGAACTCGAAAATTTGCACTCTTGATCAATAGAAGATTCCATCTTGAAATAAGAAGGAATGTACCACCCCGCAAGCAGGGAGAAAAAACTTCAATTGATCTGGATAATAAATATGCTCCAACTTGTGAAAAGGGAGGAACGGGCACCCACAGGCAGGGGAAAACACTTCAAATGATCTGGGCATCAAGAGAAGGAACATCTCGACTGATCTGAATATCAGACGTAGCAAATGTCTCCGAACATGCATCGGGATAGATGTCTTAAGTCGATCTGGGAATCGAGGGAGATACGCCGGTTGATCTGGACATCAACGGGCAATAGGTATCTCTGATCTGGGAATCTAGGCAGACATCTCTTCTGATGCAATTAAATCATCAGGTAGATATTCCAACTAATCTGGGAATTAGCGGCTAGCTCCTTCGTAAGACCACGGGGATCCGGAGGCGGTTCCTTCAACTGAAATGGTAATCAGGATAGGAACAATATCTCTTCCGAACTGTGTACGCCGGGGAAAGAATGCCTTTAAACTGATCTGGACATGATGCCAGAAAATAAGTAGGACAATCTTCATCTGAAGGACAAAGTCGATCAGGCAAACATCTCCATCTGATCTGATGATATCAGTGGCTTGCTCCTTAGTAAGATCACGGGAGATCCGGAGGCGGTTCCTTCAACTAATCTGAAACTGGATATTAGGATAGGAACGGATGTTTCTTCCGAACTGTGTACGCCGGGTAAAGAAAACGTCCTCAACTGATGGTTAGGCATCAGGACTGGGCAAACGAATTTCTTCTTCTGAACGAACTAAATCGTCAGGGAGTAGATATTTCCAACTGATCTGATGTATCAGAGGGCTTGCTCCTTCGAAAGATCTTGGGAGATCCGGAGGCGGTTCCTTCAACTGAAAGTCTGATTTATCAGGAATGGGAACAAATATCTTCCACCGATCTGGGGGCATCGGGAATAGGAATGTCTTTGAACTGATCTGAGCTGTGCCAGAAAATAAGTAGAACAATCCTCTTCTGATTCGAAATATCAGGATAAGCGCCCGTAATGACTAGGCGAATATTGCTCTCTAGGGAGCATTTGAATCTGGATAACTTTCCTGCAGAAAGAAACAAATATGATATGATTTATGCATGATGCATGTATGAATGTGTATGGAACAACGTTTCCGAGGAGGAAGACGCTATACGCTTTTGAGAATGCTATGCAAATGATGCATGATTCGAACGTTGCTTGGGGAGACAACGGAGGAGAACTGAATTGCTGAAGAAGTCCTGGAGAGAATATGGAACTCTGCGGGGAGGACAAGATGAGTGACTAGAAGTCACAAACTACGAGCTGACAGAGATGAATCAGAAATCTGCTGGAGACGATCAAATCTGGACGCGAGCTCTGTTTGGGGAATAAATCTTGTTTGAAGATATGAACATCCCGATTGACTGCTTGGGGAATACCCGTGCAACTTCATTGGAGAAGCAAATTCTCGACATACTGGGGATAAAGAGATAAGAGCAAGTCGTGGAGATAACTCTGGTGAAGAGTAACCAACTCGCTGGTGTAGGACGCATTCCGCTGGGGAAATCCTAGATGAGAACAGATCCTGCTGAGGATGCATGTGAATCTCCGCTGAGGGAAGAAATTCAGTGGGGGAAGATGAATACTTCTGCAAAGCGAACTGCTGAGGATATGAGAGATCCGCTGGGGATAAGGAACTTAGCATAAGAACCTTCTGTTAAGGCAGCTCCACAGGGGAATAAGATGACTCTCTTGGGGAAAACAGGTCAATCTGTTGGGGATAGAAAGTGCTCTACTGGGGAAAATGAGGCATTCAGGCAAGGAACCTCATTAAGAGCTAGCTGGGGAATCAGACACCATTCATCATGATTCAACTGGGGAGAAGACATTCCGTCGGGAATAGGACTTCCGAAGCATAGAGAATGCATTAAGATGTACTTTGCTGAGGGTATGAGAATCTTGGAACAAAGAAAGTCTCTTCTGAACGTACTCAGCTGGGGAGTGAGAATCTCTCATTAGGAAGCACTCGGCTGGGGAGTGAGAATCTCTCATGACTAGGTCCGCCGATATGCTGATACGGAGCGCTTGCAAGGACGTACCTGCGAGACAAACAAATGAACATGCCCCAGGATATAGCATGGTATCTTGTCCAGCCATCCTGATTACACAAAACTTCGAAATAGATTCAAAGGTTTCATCATTTCTAATCATGTATTGTAAAAGCAATGCAGTTTTCATATGCAAAGTTTAACACAAACTCAGGACGTTTTATGCAAACAAAACAGTAAAAGAAAACAGTTGTTCAAGATAAAAAGGATCTTTATTAATTGCAAAATAGATGCTCGTAAAAGAGCGAACACATTTCAGAGGTAGTTCCTAGTAAGAGGTAACCACACACTTATTGAGTACAAGAGAAATGGCAACGTGAAACGAATATCCATTGGTTACGATCCCGCTATCACTTTTATAACCTCGACGTTCTCATCTCCTTGCTTTGGAAGACCGTACTCATCAGGATTGATCACTGCCCGATTTACGACTGATTGCTGTGACATCACCGAACTTGTGGACCCGACGGGGTTTGGGAGTGCCTTTAGGGATTTGAGTTGCCAGCGATGCAAACTCAAGAACACGGAGTCTTGCTTATCCCTCGGTCGGGAGCCCTAAACAAAGTGATTGGATGTTGTGAATGCTTTAGGGATTTGAGCCGCCAGGTGCGAACTCAAGAACACGGGGTCTTGCTTATCCCTCGGTCGGGAGCCCCAAGCATGTATGAAAAGTGATTGCCAAGGTGGCATGCGAGATGTAGCCCTTCGCTTTTGTCCCTTTTTTGCCTAAGCCGTCCTTTCGGGTTTTCAACTTAGCGGGTATATTTGTTTCTTTTTCATTCTTTTGCCTGATTCATTTTCTTTCTTTTTTTTCTTTTTTTTCTTCTTTTTCTTTTTTATCAGGTCTATGCGAAGTATTTTTTGACTACATCTGCGTTCACAGGGTGCGGAAAGTTCTCGCCATCCATTGTTGCAAGCATCATGGCGCCGCCAGAGAATACTTTCTGCACAACAAAAGGGCCTTCATACGTCGGAGTTCACTTGCCTTGAGGATCGCCTTGAGGGAGAATGATTCTTTTGAGTACCAGGTCACCTGGCCTGTAGCTTTGGGGTCGCACCCGCTTATCAAAAGCTTTCCTCATCTTCTTTTGATACACCTGACCATGACCAATGGCTGCTAAACGCTTCTCATCAATGAGGTTCAACTGATCCATCCGACTTTGTACCCATTCTGACTCGTCAAGCTCGACGTCTTTCATAATCCTCAGGGAAGGAATCTCAACTTCAACTGGTAGTACCGCTTCCATACCATAAACAAGTGAGAAAGGAGTTGCCCCAGTCGATGTACGCACAGAGGTGCGATAGCCATGCAAGGCGAAAGGCAGCATCTCGTGCCAATCTCGGTAAGTCACTACCATCTTCTGCACAATCTTCTTAATATTCTTATTGGCCGCCTCGACAGCGCCATTCATCTTTGGACGATACGGAGAAGAATTGTGGTGTTTGATCTTGAAGGACTCGCAAAGCTCCTTCATCAACTTGTTATTGAGATTTGATCCATTATCAGTAATGATCTTCTCAGGAATCCCATAACGGCATATTATGTTGTGCTTGATAAAACGAGTAATCACTTGTTTGGTGACATTCGCATAAGATGCGGCTTCAACCCACTTGGTGAAGTAATCGATGGCAACCAAAATGAAGCGATGTCCATTAGAAGCAGTAGGATTAATTTCTCCAATCATATCAATTCCCCACATTGCGAAAGGCCACGGAGAAGTCAAGACATTCAAAGGCACAGGCGGCACGTGCACTTTGTCAGCATAAATCTGGCACTTGTGACAAATTCTGACATGGTTATGACAATCAGTTTCCATAGTGGACCAATAATAACCAGCCCTCAAGATCTTCTTAGCCATTGTATGCCCACTAGAATGGGTACCAAACTCGCCTTCGTGCATTTCCTCTATGATTTTCGAAGCTTCTTCCTTCACAACACATCGGAGCAACACACCGTCATGATGCCTCTTGTACAACACCCCACCGTTGAGGTAAAACTTAGCTGCAAACCTTCTCAGAAACTTCTTGTCAGTCACCGATGCTTCGGGAGGATACTCTTGAGTTTCGAGGAACTTTTTGATATCATGATACCAGGGATTACCATCCAGTTCAACATCAGCCTCAAAGCAAAACGCCGGCTCATCCAACCTGTTGATGGTGATGTTAGGCGCCTCATTGGCCCATTTCACTTTGAACATGGAAGCCAAAGTAGCGAGAGCATCAGCAAGATTGTTCTCTTCTCTAGAAATATGCTCGAATGTGATCTCATCAAAGTACGGAATGAGTCTCATCACATGCTCTCTGTATGGAATCAGATTCTGATGGCGAGTTTCCCAATCTCCATTGATTTGGCTAATGACAAGATTGGAATCCCCAAAAACTTTCAAGTACTTGATTCGCAAATCGATCGCAGCTTCGATACCATAGATGCAAGCTTCATACTCAGCCATGTTATTAGTGCAATCAAAACAGATTCTGGCTGTAAACGGAATATGAAAACCTGATGGAGAAGTAATTACAGCTCCAACACCATTCTCGAGTGCATTAGAGGCACCATCGAACACGAGCGTCCATCGCGATCCTGGTTCGGGTCCTTCCTCTGGTCCGGGAATGTTACAATCTCTGATGTACAGAACATCCTCATCGGGAAATTCAAACTTCATTGGTTCATAATCTTCAACAGGCTGGTGCGCGAGATAATCTGCCAACACACTACCTTTGATGGCTTTCTGGGTAGTATACTGGATATCATATTCAGTCAAGATCATTTGCCACCTGGCTACTCTTCCGGAAAGAGCGGACTTCTCAAAGACGTATTTGATAGGATCCATCTTGGAAATCAATAAGGTGGTGTGAACCAACATATACTGCCTCAGCCGGCGAGCAGCCCACACCAAAGCACAGCAAGTTTTCTCGAGCAGTGAGTATCGGGATTCACAGTCGGTAAACTTTTTGCTAAGGTAGTATATTGCATGTTCTTTTCGGCCAGACTCGTCATGTTGACCCAGCACACATCCCATTGAATTTTCAAGAACTATGAGGTACATAATCAAAGGCCTTCCTGGAACTGGAGGCATTAGTATCGGAGGTTCCTGCAGATACTCTTTCACTTTTTCGAATGCTTTTTGACAATCATTATTCCACCTGGCCGTCTGATCTTTTCTTAGCAACTTGAATATTGGTTCACAAGTGGTCGTAAGATGAGAGATGAATCTAGCAATGTAGTTCAATCTCCCTAAGAAACCACGAACCTCTTTTTCTGTTCTCGGCTCAGGCATCTCTCGTATAGCTTTTATTTTTGCAGGATCGACCTCGATACCTTTTCCACTAACAACAAAGCCCAACAACTTTCCGGATCGCACTCCGAAAGTGCATTTGTTTGGATTCAACCTCAGTCTGAATTCCCGAAGCCTTTCAAACAACTTCTGCAAGTGAACCAAGTGCTCTTCTTCAGTATGAGATTTTGCAATCATGTCATCAACATACACTTCAATCTCTTTGTGAATCATGTCGTGAAAAAGAGTCACCATGGCACGCTGATACGTTGCCCCTGCATTTTTCAACCCAAAAGGCATGACCTTATAGCAAAAAGTTCCCCACGGTGTGATAAATGTTGTTTTCTCCATGTCTTCTGGTGCCATCTTGATCTGATTATACCCAGAGAAGCCATCCATGAAGGAAAACACTTTAAAAGGAGCAGTATTATCCACCAACACATCAATGTGGGGAAGAGGAAAATCATCTTTCGGACTCGCCCTATTCAAATCTCTATAGTCAACACACATCCTGACCTTTCCGTCCTTCTTAGGTACAGGAACAATATTCGCAACCCACGGCGGGTAATTCACCACTTGCAGAAAGCCAGCATCAAACTGTTTCTCAACCTCTTTCTTAATCTTCTCAGACATATCTGGGCGAGTCCTTCAAAGCTTCTGCTTGACAGGAGGACTATCTTTCTTGAGAGGTAGACGGTGTACCATAATATCTGTATCGAGACCAGGCATATCCTCATAAGACCAAGCAAAGATGTCCGCATACTCTTTCAACATAGCAATAAGCCTCTGCTTCACACTATTCTCAAGCGCAGCCCCTATCTTGACTTCTCGGACTTTCTCTTTAGTGCCAACATTTACCATCTCAATCTCCTCCTGATGCGGTTGAATCGCTTTCTTTTCTTCCTATTTCAATAATCTGGCCAACTCATCGGGAAGGTCACAATCTTCATAAGCTTCCTCCTCGGCTTGGTAGATCGGATTGTCAAAATCATAATAAGCAATAGCGGAATTGTTACCAATGGAATCCGTGGTAGTGGAACATCTGCATGATTGATGTTTTTATTTTAGTTTTATTTTTATTGAGCTATGTGCAAGTGTGTGCAAAAACATTGCCATTTAAAGGAAAAAGTTAAAAAGAAAGACAAAGAGCAAAACAACATTTGAATGCAAAAACGTCCTTATTTTATGATTAATTTTGAAAATGCGAACTGCATGGCCCTACAAATGATTCACTACGCCTTGGGCAGAGCGTAAGAATTATGTCATGATAAGAAAAGTAAAAACAAGGAATTTACTCCTGAGCTTGTGTAACTTGGATGACTTCTTCAATTGTCCAGTTGCGAGGTATCTCCCCAGGAATACTTGGACGAATCCAACTATCGAAATCACAATCACTATCCCCCTCTTCGCTATTGACAATGGCATTAACCTGACCGTCTTGAATGACACCCCCACTCACGAACTTGACCGGACTAAGAATACCAGATTTGGGCGGTGCATTCTGCTTTCCAGGATTGAAACCGAGACCATTCTTGTCAAATTTGGGACGCACGTCAATTACTTGCCCCCAGCCTTCCACTCTTCCAGTCTCAACAACAACCTGAGCATCTTTCAAAGAGGACATAACCGTTTCTGGCTTCGTTATCTCATAAAGAGGAGTTCTCACAGTATTCACAGCCTCAAACGCTTGAAATGGCGTCTCATGTATTTCACCTTCGATCTCTATATATCGGAAAGAGGACAAGTGACTCACGATGTAATCCTCTTCACCACAGACCGTCACCACTTTACCGTCAACCGAATATTTCAACTTCTGATGAAGAGTGGATGTCACAGCGCCAGCCTTGTGAATCCACGGTCGTCCCAACAAACAACAGTAAGCGGGTTGAATATCCATGACATAAAAGGTTATAGTAAAGATCTGAGGACCCACTTGGATTGGTAGATCTACCTCCCCGAACACAGACCTCCTTGAACCATCAAAGGCGCGCACTACCAACTCACTTGGCCTCAACTCAACACCAGCATAGTCAATTCGCATGAGAGCTGATTTAGGAAGTACATTCAAAGAAGACCCAGTATCAACCAAAACACGGGACAAAGTCGTCCCCTTACATTCAATCGAAATATGCAAAGCCTTGTTATGGTTTCTCCCTTCTAGAGGGAGATCACGATCCGTAAATCCCAAACCGTTCCCAGCGGAGATATTATTGGCTACCGCCTCTAACTGATTCACAGATATTTCATGCGGGACGTAAGCACCACTCAGAATTCTCAAGAGAGCGTCTCTATGACCTTCTGAACACATCAGCAGTTGCAAGATGGAGATCTTTGACTGGGTCTGACCCAACTGCTCAACAACCTTGTAATCAGACTTCCTGATGATTCTTAATAATTCTTCCACGTCCTTGGAAGACACAGCACTATCAGGTGCCCCACTTTGGGTCGGAGAATTATGGCCATCAATCACATGGAATTTTGTAAGTGCTTTAGGGATTCGAGCAATGCGAATGGTGCAATGCTCAAGATAGACAATGTCTTGCTTATCCCTCGTTCGGGAGCCCCAAGCAACTTCAAAGACTTGTAATGGATACTAACATCACGACCAGGTGCCGCAGAATAAGACTCACACCTAGTGTCATCGTCATCAAGCATAGAATCTGTAGATATCCACACAATACGGAGCTTAACCAGTTGCAAATAAAGCAAGCATGGAAGCAAATGAGCATAGGACAAGTCTTCAAAAAGAACCCCAACTGAGCTTTCCTCTTGGTCACCCCACAAAGTTGTTCCATGACTAATCTTCGAACACACAATAAGAACAAGTCGAGTCTCTGAGTCTGGTGAGAGTACCAAGTCTGAATAAGAGATCCTCGGTCCTGAATACCTGTTAAGCATGAAATGTATGAGATGCATGATATGAATGCAATGCCATGTTCATTCAATTTCCAAGGAATTCTCGTGTTATGATTTTTTTTTTAGCAAGCAAAAGATGTAAAAGCTCAATACGAGGCTTAAAGATATGATTCCTTGGAAATGGAAGGAACATGTATGCTAGTTATTTTTTGTACATCATTTTTTTGGAAAGTAAACATGCAATGATGCAAGGTGGTGGGATTTTGGATGTCTCCCACCGGACATGTCTGGATCTCCTCAAAGTTATACGATCCAGGTTCAAAGGTTCGGCACCAATTCAGAACTCCCCGTAGATCACGGGCCATAATCAATAGAAACAGAACCATAGTCATCATAACAGGAACAAAACCACTCGAACAAGAACCACAGTAACCCTCGAACAAGAACAACGGTAACCCACGAACAAGAACAGCGGTAACCCACGAACAAGAACAGCGGTCACCAACAATGTACCTGTTATATGATCATTGATTCCCGCCCCACTCACGGGTAAAATCTAGGCCAAGGTAAGGTCATGAAACGCAGTATACGGTCCGCCCGAAGGTAAGCATCATCACAGCGCGGAAGCGGGTGACGATAATACCTCCGTTTGAAACCACTACTCTGCTCGTGGTCACATAATCCATCCCGAGACGTACACCTCGAGACAAACCATGCTCCCACTCTATCTTAGGATTCCTATGGTTCACACATAGCCTTGGTATTGGGCCTTTTACCTCTTGAAACACCCACCCAACAGACAGAGATCCAGACAGTCCAGAATATGATGCAGAAAAGTAAAAGCGCACATAGAATGCAATGCAAACAGATAAATATGCAAAGCAGTAAAAACACCCAATGATAAACACACAAGCGCTAGGATCGACTCGCTAGGTCCGGACCAGCAACAGGTCAAGACGTCCCCAGCAGAGTCGCCAGCTGTCGCTACCGCGAAAATTAACAGAGTCGCCACTAACATATTTATCCTGAAAAGGAAGGGAATGCCAGTAAACCACAAAACAAAACAACGGTCTCACGACCAGAGAAAAAGGGTAAGGGAGTCGGTTACGCAAGGGGAAGGTATTAGCACCCCTCACGCCCATCGTACTCGATGGTATCCACGCTTATGTCTATATCTATGGGTGTGTAACAAATCTACGCTAATCTGGACTAAGATGAATGCAGAATGTAGGGAAAAGAAAGTATTATGCTCGCACGGGCCCTACCCCGCTGCCTACGTATCTGTTTTGCAGAATCAGAGCTACCGTAGCTCGGCTAACTAATTTTAGTTTGTTTTGTGTTTTTTAGGTGAACGAGTTACATTCGCACTCCGCTGCTCGACCTTTGGAGACTTATGCCTGGGAATGGAGCGGAAATAACAAGCTCTTAAGAAAAGAAAATTAAAGAGTGTGATTTGTGTTTTAAAGAATGCATGAGGAAGGCCTAAGCTAAGGGGGAAAGCTTGCTACCTAATGTTATCATACAAAGGGTACAAGTCTAAGCTAGTCTAAACAACCTACGAGGGAAAGGGGAGCAAACAATAATATCACACAAACGAGCATCCGCTCGTAAAGCAAACAAAACCAACGGTACTGACCGAATGGTAGAAAAGCGGTCCCGCCATAGCCAAGGGGAGCAGCTCAACCCAAGTCAACCAAGCATTAGACCTCGCGAAAATGATCGGGCCATAGACAAGAGGGCGGACCCCTCTCAGCAACCAAGTCGTCACGGATCGTAAAGGAAAACGGCACGTGCGTACATCGAGCATCAACATCGAGCGACGCGAGCTTTAAGAAAGGCGGGGGTCCGGCTACATGAACCCTTTTCCTGACATACTCGATAACAAGATCTTGTGCAGGTTCAGAAGCGAGCAACGCGTAGCGTGCGCATACTGAACGGACTCGATGAAACTAGGCGGGGGTTGATTGCTAACCCTTTCCGCATGCCTTCCATGAGGACTTAACGGAGTGCCATATAGGACTTATTACACCGTGACTCCCTGCCGCAAAGCACAAATGTAAACACACCAACAAAAACAGAGCCTCTTTCGAGGGCTTGGCCAGATGCATGTCTAGGTCCTACTTCTCATGTTAAAGGATGATGCGAGAAAGCGATAAAGTGCGAGAGAAATAAAATGAAACGGAATCAATACCAAACGGATGATGATCCGTAAACTAAAGCGAAGAGAGAGAAGAAACTAGAATCCCGCAAGCGAGCTAGCAAAGCAAAAGCAAATGGTCAGCACACCAATTAGCCATAAAGCGCACAAATGTCGACTCGCATGTCGAGCATAATCACAATACACCTGCAAGAGGAACAAGCAAACCAAACAAGCAGATATAAAGTAATAGGAACGTGTCTCCCGGATGAGAACACGATACAAGTGAATAGGGATTGTGTTCCGCGAGTAAAGCGGAACATTCAAGCAATAAGCGCCGGTCGGTAACTATCCAAGAGCCTTGCACACTAGCACACAAGTTAGAGATAACAAAACATCGCAATCGGAATTGCGTTATTGCATTCTAATCTAAAAGCAAATGAATAACTAATGCAAACATGAAATGAACAACAAAATGTCAAGGGGAAAACAAGCATGAATAAACCACAATCAATCAATACCAATCATCTCACAAGATAGCACGCTTCACAAGCTTTCCAACGATATAAAGAACGCGCAAATCGGAGTTACGAGCAAAAAGATATGAAAGATTGAAGTTAGGAAGCAAAGGAAGCAAAAGTAGGTCGACCTACCCTCGACCTAGGTCGACCTAACAGGTCCAGAAACGAAATAAACAGCTCCAGGTCGACCTAAACTCACCCTGGGTCGACCTAACAGAGCCAGGATAAAAAATGAAGGTTTTAGGTCGACCTAAACTCACCCTGGGTCGACCTAACAGAGCCAGGATCAAAAATGAAGGTTTTAGGTCGACCTAAACTCACCCTGGGTCGACCTAACAGTGCCATAGTCAAAAATGAAGGTTTTAGGTCGACCTAAACTCACCCTGGGTCGACCTAACAGTGCCATATGCCGAAAATTGAATTTTTCCGCAAGGAAACATGATGCAATTCTTCATGAATGTTCAGCATACAAGCAAATATCAAACAAGCAATGCTATGAGTCAAGAGCAAACACATTATTCAGCAAATTGATCGGTCTTTATGAGAAAAATTAAACATTTTATCGAACAATTAGCATGCAAGCATTGAATCGTAAGCATTGTAATTGTATCATCAAGAGCAATCGTTATCAAACCTCAAATGGCCTCAATCTAGCATAGGCATCATGAATTATCATTCCACAATCAATTATCACATGCTAGTACTCAAAATTAAGCACAAATGCTTCACACATTCAAATTATCGAACACTTAGCATGCAATTTCTTGGATCATAAGCAACATGCATGTAGCATCATCAACAACTCAACGGTAAATCTCAAATTCAATCAAATAATCAAGATCAACACGAATCAATCAATCAACAAGCAATTATCATCATCAATTATCATAGATCCATCATCCACAATCAAAATTCTTCATGATCAATGTCGAATTAAGCAACAAATTCAATAATCTAGCAAGGTTTGTAGTGAATTTACCGGATCAAACGAAGAGAATGAGATCAGATGAACACGAACGCGAACACGACGCGAACACGAACGAAATCCAAGAGACGTGAGAGAGAGAGTTGCGCGTGAGATCCTTTGATAGGGAGAGAGAGGCGCGACACTTTAATCGGAGGAGAAGATCTTGATTTGTGCTTTGATCTTCATTTGTTCTTGAGATTTGATCTTGAATTGATGAAGTTTTTGTGAGTTTTTGTGGTTTTGATCCAAGGAAATTGAGAGAGAATTGAGAGAAAGTGTTTTTGATCTTTTGGGTGAAATTGAAGTTATGAGAGTTTTCTTTTTGATTTGTGAAGAGCAAAATGCTTATATATTGTCAACGCGAAATGTCCAAATTGCCCTCAATGCGTCTCATTTTGGCTCGCTTTTAAGGAAACTCGGTTCGGCTCTGAATTCCGGAACGAAACCAATGCCACTGTGAAGATGACCAAATTTGTGATCCGTCGCCGCGAGAATCGTCTCGATCCGATAAGCGATGAAGAAAATACGCACGTTTGAATGACGAGAAACGTCGATTCATCTAGCGCGACTGTGCGAAATTTTGTGCGCACCACTCAAAGAACTCGATAAAACACCATCTTTGGCTCAAAATCTGAACAGGCATGTGTGACGAAGAATCGAAGCTAACGAAATTTCTGAGAGAATGCCGCCAGAATGGACTTCATACGATAAAAATCGAAGAAGTTATGAATTTTCGAACTTGGCGCGACATACCCGAAAACACACTTTTTACCGAAACAACGCGACGATCCTTAAAATTCTGGGAATTTTCTATGCATATTCGGCCTTCGGTCCGAACATATGAAATCTTGGTAATGATGCCACGGAGCTTTAGTTAAATTTTCAAGAGAATCCGGCGAGCGGATCAGGAGATATGAATTTTCCGAGGCGCAAAACCCTACATTCAGCACTATTTTTCACTATGAAACCTCAAGTAATTTGCAAATTTGACGACCTTCCTCAAAGAATTGGCTTCCGAGCCGAATACAAAAGTTGTAGATATCGTCGAAAAAGCGGGGACAACGCGGGAACTTAACTCATATCACCTTCCAAATAGTATTTGTGAATTTTCTCGTACTTTCACTGTTTTAAGTAATTCTTCACACTTTACTTCCTTAACATCTCAAGAGCTCTTTATTATTTTTCTTCAATTCTGGGATGACGAAATAAACGTCATTATTAACTTATAGCTCAAATAAAGAGGGCAAATTTTGGGGTGCAACACATAGTCACTAAGAGGACGAATAGCAGCCATCTCTAACTTCGGGGTAATTTGATTGATTTGATCAGTAAAGATCAATTCTTGATTGATCGGAATTGGTGCTACTTCGGGAAGATTGCGAGCTCGACGTTTGACGTTAATAAAACGTTCAATCTCGTTAATTCGTTGTATTAAATCTCCTCTTTGTGAACGAGTATTTGGCATACAATCGTTCAAAAAGAAAGGAAAGAATTGTCCTAGTCTCTACGGTGTAACAGTGAGTTACGATATCGACTTAAATAGTCCCCGGCAACGGCGCCAAAAACTTGATCGCGACTTTACGTGTCTATTAATCTGATGACTGCAAGTGCACAGTCGTGTCGTGTAGTTTTAAAAGATATCGAATCCACAGGGACTATGAATCGATGTACCGTTATCTAAGGTTACTATGTAAAGCTAAGGCTACTAATGTTTTGATTGTTTCTAAGGGGAAGTGATTGTGAATTCTAAGAAATATAATAATAGGCGGATATCAGTATGTATTTCGTTTAACTTTAGGCGAACCGAAGGTCCATTGGCTAATGTATTAATTCGATTAAATATCTTTATTAATTCAATTGATTAAAAGTCCTCCTCTCAAACTCTCGCTCTGTTGATTTAGACTACTGTCCTAACTCGTAATGTACGCTTTCGCCATCCCATTAGATTTAGAAAAGCTTTTTGGAAACAATGTAATTAATAAAATGCTTGTTTTATGAAGTTGTTATCTATTTAAATCTCCTAATCTCAAACTCTCGCTCTGTTGACTCGGAGCATGCTAATATCCCTAACGTACGCTTTCGCCATCCCGCGCGGGTGTAACAACATTTTTTGAAAATAAATAACTTCTAATTAGTTTTAATACGCTTTCTCCATCCTTAAAACTAATGTCCTATGTCTACTATCCAGTTAAAGATCTCAAACTTTCGCTCTATTGATTTTAACCTTTGACCGTCTTAACCCCTCAAACTTTCGCTCTATTGGTTTTAAGACTTACTAATTAAATTAGACATACAAACCAAAAACAAGTGATATTTAATAAAATATAATTAAGCCAATTTATTTCGGATCCCACGGTTAACTTACTTTACATACCGATACCTTAATTTATTAGCCAGACATATTAATACGGTTACACATGCATAAATTCATTTGGTTTATAATAAAAGGCATGTTAAATGGCATACAATATATCATGCAATAATAATAATATAAATAAAGGCGGTATATAATAAACCTGAAATAAAATAAATCTGAATTGAATTGAATCTTGAAGTACTCGAACTTCCACCACAGGTTGGCTGGATCGTTCTTCGGAAATTATCGGGCAGAAATTTAAAACAAGGAATATAAAAGATAAATCTAACGTAAGGCTAGATTTATAAAAGGTTCACAACAATCTCCGGTGTGGAAATTGCTGTGAGAAAATTAAAGTAGTTGAATTGAAGGCAGGAAAATAAATGATGGTCACAGAATAATTTTGGCAGCACTTCGTTAGGAGAAAATTGGGCACTTTGAACTGAAGTAGCAGCCTCTATTTATAGCTGAGGGTCTGCAGTTGAAACGCATGAAAAGAGGAGCTTCTCTTGACTGGGGCTTAGAGACGTGTGTCTCCACTTTTTGGGGAGACCCTTTGAACGACTTGAGACGTGCGTCTCAAGTGGAGAATATCCAGGAGGTAGCTGGAGATGTGTGTCTCCGTTTGGTGAGGTGGCATAGGGACGTTGGAGACGTGCGTCTCCACGTGCTGGGTTGACTTGGGCCACGCGCAATTGGCTTCTCCGTGGGCTGGACTTGTAGTATGCACAATTGGGCCTTCTTTGCACCCCTTTCTTGCTTCAACACCCCTTTTTCATCTTTTAGGCACAAATAGTAGTGGTTTTAGCTTCATTTCTTTCTTTTTCACAAATAGTCTCAATATGAGCGCAAAACCTGAAATATCACAAATACCCGCATAATATCACAATTAAACAATATAATTAAAGGAAAATGCTAATAATATTTATGGATTTCAAGCTAAATAACCGATATATGTGTTATCAATGGTTCTGTCCTTCCAAACCTAGTTAAATATTTATGGGTTAATGCTTCAGTCAGTGAAGATAACCTGAGTATTACTTCCACCATTCATGGAATTCAGATTACAATCTCTAAAACATCCATTGCTGGAATGATTGGATATCCAACTAGGAGTTATGCTGCATTTCTCACTATCTTTGACTATGTTAATGCATTTGTCATTCCAAACGACTTGAGTAGACTGGCTCGTCGTCTCAGAAACAATCCCTACTATCTCTCCTCATCCAAACAAGTCTGCGTTCATTGAGTCTGTATCCATTTTTTCTGATCAATGAATATTTCTTTTTATTGTTTATGTCTGGGATAGTATGATTTTTTAATGCTTATAACAATTCTACCTGACTAAAATGACTCCTACATCATCATACGCTTTTTGATTATGACAAAAAGGGGGAGAATTATAGAAACAAATATATGTTATTAAAACCTCTTAGAAATTTTGAAGAAACATAAAAGGGTAAAATCAAGGATAAACCTTCGATAACTTGCGTACCAGAAGTCCCTATTGTTAAAAGAATGCAGGAATATATATTCTCAGATCTTCTATGAGGATGCGCGTATAAATAACCACATCCATCAAACTTTTGAAGAATCAAGTCAAGGAGAAAAATTATTCAGGGAAGTTATCTATTATATTTCTCTTTAAATATTTATTTCAGGGGGAGATTACATATCTCAGGGGAGGATATTTCTCTCATATACAAAATTTCAGAACAGAACGTAAATGTTTTATCATCGTCAAAAAGGGGGAGATTGTTAGAACATAGTTTGGCTTCTAATCATATTTTAGTGTTTTGATTATAACAAACAAATGAATTTTGTATAAGCAAACATGGTACTCTAGTTATATATTTCTAATTTCAGAAGATGTACCAGTACCAGCACAATCAAGAACGTGGAATATAGTAAAGCTGGCTAAATGCAAGAGATACTCAAGTCTTCAAGGCAACTTCTGATACTACACCAAACCGCTGAGAACACATCTACATCAGAAGCTGAAATACACAACTCATCAGAAGATCACAAAAACTAATTTAAAGAACACATCTACAACAGAAGCTAAAATACATAGTTGATCAGAAGATCACAAAGACTGATTCAAAATAAAGTCGTTAAAGACATAATCATTAGTAAAATGGCTACAACACTTCAAAAGTGCAATTCCCAAGGTTGATTGAAGAAGCTATCCACATGCAAATCCTTGGAGAAAACAAAAGCTAAAACAACACGCAAATCATTTAATGCTACGCACAAGAGTTCAAGATAACGGGCAAAAATTCTAAAAGCTATATATTCTTGATCTCTTGAATCAAAAACACAACAACTCACACAAGAACATTGCTACTCTGAAAAACCATCAAGTGTGAAGAAAAACTCTCTGAAGCAAAACTCCTCTATTCATATTCTGAGTTCATAACTTTGTACTTAAACTTAGTGAAATATCACAGTGGTGATTACAGCTTGTTAGAAGCATTTCTATACACTTTCATCAAAAGTTAAGTGGTAACTGAATCCTTGGAGACCGGTTGGGTCAGGAGTATCAAGAAGTCTAGGACTAGTTAAGTCTTAGAAGTTGGTTAGTCACAAACAGTTGGTTTGTGCAGGATTGTTAGTCACCAGCAGTTTGGCTCGTGCATAGTATTGTGAGTCACGGCAGTTGGTCGTGCAAGTGTAATCAGGTTCTGATTATAGTGGATTAAGTCCAGGTTGAGAGAGGCAAATCACCTTGTTGAGGGTGGACTGCAGGTAGCCTTATTGAGAGGGTGAACCCGGATAAAAATGTCAGTGTTATGTCTTTCCTTCATCAAGTTTTTTTTAAAGAATCACTTATTCAGCCCCCCTTTCTAAGTGTTTTCTCAACCTTCAACACTATCACCAAGCTAGAAGAGTAGGGAAGTGTCAACGTTTTGTTATAATACTTAAAATAGCCTATAGGTTCTATTTTATGGATCTTGAAGGCAACTTAATCAGCTTTTGGAGAGAATTGTGTGATGAATTTACTTCCTAGTTCACAACTAGTAAACGTTCATCAAACATAATGATCATGCTCAATGACATTCACTAGAGGAAGAAATTGATACTCCAAGAATACACTATCGAATTCACCGAGAAGAAGTGGAAGTCAGAGGAGCTAATGACAAACTTCGTATTTGTTCAACTTGATAATAATCCACCACATATTCTGAAGATTAGGTTAAATCTCCAAGTTATGTGGAAAACATACTCATTAAATGCCTTAAAGCCAATGAATAGTTGTTCAATATTTCTCCTAAGGAAATGACATGCATCAACCATCTTTATGGCGTGCCACCAGTTGAAAATTTACCACTCTATCAAATATGTCTCTTAGAGAAGTCAACATCACTCACTGGAGAAAGCTGAAGCCACCAAGAATAGTATTGACGGGCTCCTAAAAAAAATATTTTCGAATTGAAGTACATAGAGTGGCTTTCCAACTTGGTATTAGTCAAGAAAGTATTTGAAAACTGGCGCATGTGTTAACTACACTGACCTCAACAAATTCTGTCCAAAATACTCTTACCATCACCCAAACATTGACAAATTTATGGATAATTCAACAAGGTACATGGATGCCTTTCTGGGTACAATCAAATTCCAATGCATGAGAAGGACCAAGATAAAAAAACTTTCATGAAGTAACACACCAATTATAAGTATAACATAATTCCCTTTGGTTAGAAAAATGTAAGTGTAACATATAAGAGATAGATGAATAAAATCTTTGAGCAAGATATTAGCAACATGGTAGAGGTGTACATGGATGAAATGATAGTCAAGTTTGGTGAGTAACATCAACATGAAAACCATTTTACAGTTGTTTTCAACCATGTTTTCTAATACAACACGAGGCTAAACCCATAGAAGCGCACCTTCGATGTCAAAAGTTCAGTAAATACTTGGGATTATACCACATAGAGTTGGGAATTGAAGCTACATAAGTAAAGGGGTATATCAAGGTCGGTTTGATATTGGATGGTCAGGACTCCTCCTCCTGACAACAGGTCGGTTTGATGTTGGATGGTTAGGACAACTCCTTATGACCGTAGGATTGTATGGGAAACTGTGAAATAACAAGGTCTTTTACTCAAAGCATTTCATTCATACACACCTCGTGCTTGAGGAACTATGCACTAGTATTTCCGAAATAGCTCAAATACAAGAAGACAACATCGTTAATAACCTTAACGACCATACTCATAAAAAAGAAACAAGATCATTAACAGTCACATCAGACAATGAGACAAAACGATGAATGACAATAATGACCAAACTCGAAGAAAGAGATCATTATTAGCCATACGAAAGATATTCACAAATCACATTCGATTGACCGAGCTTCACTTATTCTACACAAATATATCATGATAAATGGTTTTAGAGTTAAGGGAATCTGATTTCCATTAACGATCCAGTTAAAAAGTTGGCCAAATATTGAATAGATATAATTAAAAATATTTTTGTTGAAGGTGAAGATGGTAGTTGCAAAATCTATAAACCACTTAAAAAAAATTATTTTGAGGAAATTCTATAAATAATCGTCTATAATAACTTATTCCTTAACAATTCTTTTATTATATTTTTTTGGCACAACAATTTTTTTATATTTATTATTATGAAAAGAAAACCCAAAAACAGTTTTTTATTTATTTAAAAATTGCTAAAAGTAAATTATTAAATTATTAAATAGAACATAAAGAGACAAAAATACATAAATGCCCCTCTGATTTTGCTAACCTTATGCTCCCGCTAATCTCATCATTGATTCTTAAATTCGACGCTTACGCCGAAAGGGAAAGTTCTCTCAGCCGGTGCCTTATTTCTCCCGGTAAACCATTCTCCCTCTTTCTGTTTAGTCTTACTATTACTGTTTCATAACCTGGTTAGCTTGAACGCACGTTTGTGTTCATCTAACCTGGTTGCTTACTAACTGTTTGATAAAATGCCAATTTTTGTTGTGAATGCATTTTTCATTATGCCTAACAATTTACTACTTAAGCGACGGTTTCTATTGATTTATTTGAGTTTATCTACCGACATAACTATTTGGAATAATGCTAACAACACACAACATTCTCTTGGAATTATGTTTTTAATGCCAGTTATCTGACTTTTCTGACATGTGTAGTGTCGGATACCGCGACACGCCTAATCCTATAGAGGTCTATGTGCTTCATAGCTATTCATTAGAAGCTTACATTAGCTTCAGTTCCATGGATTTTGTATATCAAAAGGTTTTATTATTATTCCTGTTTAGTTTGGTGGGCTTCCATTTTCTTATTTGTTCAGTTCTTGTTGTAATGAGCCCAGATTCTATTTTGGTTTATATTGCAATCCGAACGTGACAACTAAAGTTGGATGGTCTTGTGCACCTCATTTTGCAATTGCGTGCTACCTTGGATGTGAAATTGTGCATCTAAACTCAGAATGATTGTTGAAAGTGTAATTTTATAATTGTCATCCGGTTTTGGTATAAGTATGTAGTTTCTTTGTATCACTATTTCTCCAACTTGAACCGATAATAAATACAGAATTGCTTTATCCCTTTTATCATCATCACCTAGTTGAATGTTGTGATTCTTGTGAAGGGCCAAACACCAAAACAGTAGTTTTGGCAATATATAAGGATTTGATGTTTTGATCTTGACGTATACTCAGCATGTGAAGTATTAATCCACCGAGATATGTACGTTGGAGAGTACGTAGTTTTGGCATAATAAGTAGAGGGCATGAATTGTCAATTTGTCATCTTTGTGAGTGAAAGAATGTACAAAAGTATGCATGTAAGGAGGTAGTTTAATCAAGGCTTCTATTGCTTGTGAATACTTTTTAGTTTTTACATCAAATGCTGCTTAGCATTTTAGCTTAATCTCCTTACATTTGAAAATATATTAGGATAGCCCCTCTGTCTCAAATACTGCTTAACCATTTTTGATGTATATGATTTGCGATTAATTAGGGCATAAGTACTATAATGCCACTACAATCTGAGAAACTTATATGAACTGTGGATTTATAACGAAGTTTGTTCTGAACTTCAAATTCACCGCAATAGAAATCTAGTCGACGTGTAGATGAATCACTGTTAGACAATTATTTTATATTTTATCAGGATTCAGGAGACATGCCAATCTTTTTCACTATTCTCATATCTCATTTGATTTAAATTCACAGTGCATCAAGCATAAGAATCAGAGGAGAATTGCAGAAGGATCAAATGGCTGAAACTAGTATCTCTGAGTCAGAAACTGCAACCAAATCTCAACTTATATACCGGTGTAAGAAATGCAGAAGAATTGTTGCTTCGGAGGATATTATAGTTCCCCATGAGCGTGGAAAAGGAGAATCAAGCTTCAAGTGGAGTAAGAGAAACAGCGAATCCTGGGATAATAAAAAACAACCAGCTGATTGCACCTCAATATTTGTTGAGCCCATGAAGTGGATGCAACCAGGTACTTGTAAATTTCCCTCATACATACTGTAAATAGCATAGTATGGATTGACTTCTATGTAGCACCGACCCCTCTGAAAAAAGGTGTGTACGTGTCAGTATCGTTGTCAGAAACCGATACCGACACTTGTGATTACATTTAATTTATTCATTTTTTCAATTTATTATCGGTGTCAACATATCAGTGTCGTGTTTCTAGTGTTCGTGCTCTATAGATTGACTTTGACTCTTTTTGATTGACTTTGAAGTACAAGAAGGTCAAGTGGAGGAGAAGCTTGTGTGTATGGGTTGTAAAGCTCGTTTAGGTTACTTCAACTGGGCTGGCTTGCAGTGCAGCTGTGGAGCCTGGATCAATCCAGCTTTTCAGCTCCAAAAAAGCAAATTAGATGAGTGCTATATGTAACTCATTCATTTTCCAAAAACCAGAGCTCGAAAAATGCATGTTACTATCTTTTTTATTTTTATGAACAATGGCTGCTTAGTTTGAAAGATTGTCTTCTACCTGTTTTACCTTTTCAAACTAGATATGATTAGGGTGCATTTGGATTGGATTGTGAAGTCCTAACAAGGACCAATGTATGGCATAGGCACTAGTGTGCATGCAAGAAAGAAGTTATGAAATTAACCTGCAACATGTTCATAAGTCGTTTTTCAGTTTAATTTCAATAAGCTCTTCATTATAATTTAACTAACCAGCATCAAACTTATATGAAAGTAGTTCCACTGCTTTTTTATTTCTTTCTTCAACTATAGCAATAATTTCATGATAACCGTCTGTATGGTTAGTCTAGATTGCACTTTCAGTGATTAAGATTAAGATTACACTGACATATCAAAAGGATTAGATTACACTCTTGCCAAGTGTTATAAAACACCTCACTTAATAGAACAAAGAAAAGAAAAAGAAACAGATATAACCATAAAAAAGGTATAATGAGGAGTGAGAAATTTAACTTGAAAATTATGTCGAAGGAGAAATATTATTGATGTTGAGGTAGTATTATTAGGCTGAAGAAGATTTAGAGATATTGTTTTTGGATATCAATAAAAGTACTCTAAAAAAAATAGTTCAATAGATATGTTATAAGTTATTTTAATAATTCATAATAATTATAAAAACAATGTTTATTTTCAGTTATATAAAAATTAATACACGTATAATGATTAATACACGTATAATCATAAACAATGTATCAAAATAAACTTTGTTTCTTCAACTATTGTAACTGTTGCTAATCTTCTTGGATCCTTTTTTGATCAACTTGTCTGTCTTCTTATATTATTGCAGCCTTGCACAGAAACCTATTTATTTATTTCAAAATTATATTAGACTATAATAGATACGGAGGATACAAAGTGATTTAGATATTTGATTAAAAAAGAAACTTAAAAAAACCTTTGAAACGGACCGATTTAGACTTGTTGTTGTGTTGGAGAAGAATATTCGCACTAGTCTTGCAAACACAAACAAAAAAAATAAAAGATCAATAATGATTTGTTTGTTTACCATGATTCAAGCAGAATTGAAACATACTTGCGAATTCAAGCAAACGGTGAAACCAAATTGAATGGACTAAAAGCAGCGATGATAATCAAATGAACCGAATCAGACCTTAAATCAAATAGAAATATTGTAATGTTGCATAAATTATATTTTGTAAAAAATCATATATCTTCTAAAAAACTTAAGCGATTAATGTATGAACAAAATAATTGGAATTGAAAAGGAATGGATTCATAATCTTAATCAACAGAAACTAAAAGCAACCCATTAAATCAAAATCCATTTGCAAATATATATTATTTAATTTTCAATTTTGTAAAGAAGGATGAGATTGATAGATGAAGAAAATAAAAAAAAAAATCTTACCTTTTCTCCTTTCCAATTTGAAACCAACCCAGACACACAAATTCATTTATGGATGAACAAATGAAAAGGAAGAGATTGTAATCAACCTAAACCGATTTGAAAAACTATATACCATTCAATTTTTGATTTTGTAAAAAATTATGATATTCATAGATGAAGAAAATAAAAAAAAAAAACCTTTTCTTCTTTTCAATTTGAAACTCTACCACACCAATGCAGTCACCAGTGGACGAAAATTGGTTATTATGGGAGAATCAAGGAGGGTCACTGGTGGATGAAGAGTGTTTAGAGATGACAGTAGAAGACCGATGGACGGAATATGGTGTAGTTGAGGCGGAGTGGAAGCTGAAAAGAAAAGCTTCTCTACGATGGAATAAGAAGAACATGAATTGAATTGCCTTGCCTTTAATAAATAATTGATTAGGCTGTAAAGGAATGAGAAAGAGTAGCATGTTTCCAATACAAAGCTCTAACTTTTGATCTGCTACACGTTAAAACATTGTATTTTGGCTATAAAAGTAAATGCAATGTTTAATTAGGTTAATTAATTAGGATAAGTAATGATCATAAAGTTGAAATGACATTTAAGGGGTACTAAAAAAGGCTCTTATTTGGAATAATGAGCATGAAAATGGTTCTAGACTTGGTTGGCTTGCTTATCATAATTGACGAGATTGGTTTTCGGGCGCAACGAGTTCATGATAGTAACAATGATAATCAACATATTCTAAGTTGGAAAACGCCTCCTCGCAGATGGATCAAGTGTAATTTGGACACGGGTTTTAATAAGAATAGAAGCGCGACAAATAGAGGATGGTGCCTTAAAGATGAACTCGGCAATTTTATTGCCGCAGGAGTGACATGAGATCCAAGTAACCTTTCTGTTCTTGAAGCAGAAGCTTTAGCCCTCAAAGAAGGCGATCAATCTATGAACTAGACGTAATATTATACATGTAATCTAGAAAAGTTAGTTTTGCTCAGAAAAAAACTCTTTATATGTTTTAATTAGGATAATTAAGTAAAATTGATAAAATGTTACTTTATTATATTAAAAGGAGAGTTGTCAAAATGGGCTCGTAGTTTAGCGCGGGCCAGACCGCAAAATACCTTAAAAAACACGACCCTGTCTTTTTGGGCCAGCCCACCGGGCCTATGTTTTTTATGAGCTGGGCCGGGCCAAGCGGGCTTCGGGCTGGCCCATCAAAAAAAGATTTTGGTAAATTTTGGGGAAAAAAGATTGAGATAAGATATGATTTCATAAATGTGTTTTTAAGTCATAAAGAAAAGTTAAAGAGGATCTAGATATATTTTCAAGATGATGTGATCAAAGAAATGATTGTGAGATGGAGGGAAAATTTGATAAGTATTGGTGATAATATTAAGTTACTTTATACTTTTACATGGATGATTTTGTGGGTATTCATATATATATTTATGGATAAATATTTTAAACATCACTTATATACGTTTATAATGACTCTCTACTTATATTGTATTGCATTTATCAATTACATTCTTTTTGTAAAATTAAAATTATAATATTGAAATACGGGCCAGGCTGACCAATCGGACTGCACGGGCCTTTGAAAAATGGGCCGAGCTCATTTTATGTGGCCCATTAAAACATGTTGGCCCACCGGGCCGAAGGGGGCTGCGCCGGGCCGGCCCATTTGACAGCTCTAATTAAAAGTAGAAGAAATTATGAGCAAATAGTATTAAGAAAAAAATTTGAAAAATTAAAAGAAACTAGTAATCTATAACTATATATAAAGAGGATACAAGTTTTTGGACTAGCCTTTTTTGTAACACCCTTCTAAACCCCGCGGAAATTAATATTAAAATCAGAGTAAAACATGAAGAAGGGTATTACAACACTAACAAAATAAACAATATTCATGTCATGCCATAAAGGAACGATAAACCAAAAATTATTCAGGTAGCATGTTAACACAGCGGAATATTCTTAACAACTGAATAATCAAACATCTGGAGTCGAAGACTCATAATTCAACCATAAACCATAAACAAAACAGAAGTTTATCAGCCAATTCTAAAATAATGTTCCCGGTGTTACACGACCAGAGCATGACACAGACCCAACTGACTCTAACGAACTACTTGACGAGCTAATCCTCACCAAGTACACAAGCTACTCCTCAATCTGAAAAATAACAACAGTAAGGGTGAGTTTCATTCGCATTAACAAATGTTATAGGTATATAAACAATACAACTTCATCCATACATTATTCACCCAAATCAATTATATTCAGATAGCATAGCAACATTCATCAAATACAGTCATTCATACCAAAATACACACAAATTATAACATTGGACGACTTCCATTCATGTTACAATTATACACAACAACCTAATGCAATGCAACTAAATGCATGTGGTACCAATCATGGGATAACCCATCTCACCGATCCACCACCATAAAGATTCGGCTACTTCTCTCACCAATTCCACACAATGGGAATTAGCTACCGCTGTCCCACCACCATAAGGGATACAACCCACAACATGATTATGAAATGCATGCATCACATACCGCATGCTAATCATCAACACCAAACAACTGAATAATCATAATCATCAACCAATGCAATAACAATATAAACCACCACAACCAGTTAAATCAAGTGTTTAAATTAAATTCAAGTCACAACTCAACCACTATTTTATTGCATATATCACTGAATTAGCCTCACTATGTTCGAAACGGCACATCAAACAGACTAACAGTTAAAAAGTTATACAACGTTAAACTTTAACAAAAATCCCAAACAGCACAGCACGCGGCGCCAACATCCACACGCGGCGCGAAGCGAGGAAAAAGTTACGCCTTCGCGGCGCCAACACCTACACGCGGCGCGAAGCGAGGAAAAAGTTACGCCTTCGCGGCGCCAACACAGGTACGCGGCGCGACCTGTGCGTATCAAAACATCCTGACATTCAGCCCACCTGTTCGCGGCGCCACCCTGTGCACGCGGCGCGAACCGGTGATTTCAGAACCCCAACCTGCAGAAAACAGCATTCTATCCTTCCCAATTGCTCTCAAATCATACCAGTACGAATTTCAGAAAAATAAACCACACATACGACATAAATTGCACGTTTACACATCCTTCTAATCATGTTTAACATCATTATTCATCACCAATCATCATTCACAACCTAATTGAATCAAAGTTCTATAAACCCCAAAACCCCAACCCGACATATAATCCAATTCGAAATCCTAACATACAAATTCCATCGAATCATTCATACAACCCATAATAGAGGTTAATGAGAAGAATCCCCCCTTACCTCGATGTCGAATTCTTGGATGCTCTTTCTCTTCGCACTTGCTCTTCTCCCAATTTCACGTTCAATCTTCTCTTCTCCCTTTTGGTTCTCTTTTCACAAAATACTCCTCTTTTCTATTTTTATGAAAATATAACTTTATTTTAGAAAAAGGGCTTTGCAACTGATACACCCCCAACTACTACTAGTAACACTGGCCCATTAGCCTTATTTCATCCATATTCTCAAATAATTAAATTTAATTCTAATATTTAATAAAAAATTAATTAAATTAAATAAAGAATTTTATGGGGTGTTACATTTTTTCTTTCCATTATTGCCCTTCCATAACCATCAGTATTACGCTACTTTTATTTATTCACCCATTTTTTTATTTTTTTATTATTACACAAATCAGTAAGTTATTTAAAATGCTGAAGGAAATAAACCGCTGGTTGAATGGTTACCAAACCAAACTGTTTCTTTATTCCAACTGGTTCGAAAAACCATATCTTCTTCTTTTATTTTTCTCTCACTCTCATTGTTTTTCTGTACATCTTCTGGAAACATAGGTGATTCTTCCTGATTGATGAATTCTCATTTTACACTGTCACATTAATATCCACCTCTATTTACAGTTAGCCTTCCATTTTTCTTGCTAAAATCTAATATAATTTCCATTGAATTCTAATTTTTCTCTAAAAAGATGTTGCTTTTGCCACTATATTTAAATGTATGCGGAAATGGGTAAAGAATTTTCTATTCATAGAAAATGTTGTAAACGCATAGGGTTGCATGGCTCTCTCGATCAAAATGGGTATGTCTTCAAAAGTAAATTATTTTTTTAAAAAGGAAATTTGCAATTTCAAATTTTAATTTTCTGTTGTTTCACTATTCATAATGTATCCTTTTTATATATAGTTATAGATGATTTATATATTTTCAGATGGTTTATATATATTTGCGTCAATTTTATGATGTTTTGTGTATTTGTATGGATATGATGGTGATAATTTATAATTTTATGAACATTTAAAATAACCAAGACAATTATTATTTATATCCAAATGGTGTATATATTTAAAATCACCATCAATTAAACATAGAGAAACGTGTTTCCACCATTTATTTTATATTTTGTTCATATTTTAAAAAAATAATCATGTTACACATGATAAGGAAAAATTGTTATATAATAGAAGAAGAAAGATAAAGAAAATCCACATTAAAAAATTGTCTTCATAGAAGAACATTATAAAAATTATTCTACTTATAATTTATAATTTAGATGTCTTTAAATTTTGTTTTCTAATTTCAACTCTCTTATGTTTCATTATTGTTTAAAAGAAGGTTGGATTAAAACCTATTGAAAAAGAAATGTCCTAAAGAAAAAAAATGAGAAAAAAAATGACATGGTCTATTCAAAACTTTCAAAATGAACTTTAAAAATCTATTATTAATATATAAAAGCAAAAGTACCTGAAAATTACATTATAAGCCTTCTGATTAAACTACTAAAACTTTTCTTATTCTATGGGTAGAAAAGACTTTTAGCAAAATAACTCAATATTATGGATTTGACATTTATTACGGGTGATGTGGCAGCACCCAATAATTTGTTGCATTTTATATTTTTTTATTCCATTATTAATTTGAAACGATAAACGATGGTCTACCATTAGGGTTTTTTGGAAAAGCAAAATCTCCACTTTTATTATTGGAATCGATAATCTACCATTAAGGATTTTTGGAAAAGCAAAATCTCCACTACCGAACAATGCAATAAATCTTTGGCCTTTCAGTTTTCTAAACCTTTATTCCACTATATATATACTAAACCATGTATTTTCAATTCTTCAAGATGTGAGTTTTTTTTATCATTCCATCTTTTTGTTGTAGCAAGTTTCGATCTTAACTTGCGGTTCGTGTGAAATAATATTTGTTCTTGCAGTTTTTAAGCATTGGCATGACTCACACTTTCAGATCTATCAATAGATCTATTTTCTCATCTTTCATTTCATCTGTTAATCGCAGTCGATTTGCTCTGCTCTCTAGATTAAACGCAACCGATTCGACACTTTAGTTTATTATTAAGGTCACATGGCTTGGAGGCATTTGATATTCAATCAATCGATTTCGATTTATACAAAATTAATGTTTTATTTTCCTATTAGTTCTGACATTTTTGTTACTGTATTGCAGTTAAGACATATGAGAAAAGAAAATTTTCATATCAACATTGTTTGCATAAGTTACATTCTTAATCGCTTATTTTGTATGATTTCATTGATGATTAAGTTTTATTGTTGTTGATTAATTTGTTGTGTATTTTTCTTCTTTAATTCAGGAACTGATGCACCTTGGAAGGGAGAGACAGGAGGGAGAGTCAGAGCTAGAAATATTAGAAATAGAATTACTCTCTGTTTAATATTAATATTAGTCATTATTTGAATACAAGTATATTATCTGACTTTGAGATAGTAGCTGCATTTGATTCACATTGTTGATTCACATTGTTTTTTCATGAGTTCTAATTAATAGTGTTTTTAGCACTGACAGTGCATGAACCATACAAGTGATATATTGGAGGCACTATCATAGTATGTCATTTTTAAACAGATTTATAGATACAATTGGATGGTTGGATGTTGTAATTACTTAGAACAGACACTATTATATTTTAGAGGTATAAATTGGAGATGCTCTTCATGACTGTGATGTAAAAGTTTGTTATAAATTCATGTTGATAATTTTGATTCTTGAGGTAACTATTCGGAGCAACGCTTTGTTGGAGGATACACGTCGGTTTTTAATTTACAATTTGTCTTCATCTTTATCCCTTATTTTCATATTTTTTATTATTGATTTGCAAATTAATAGTTGGTTCTGTTTTTTGTTGATGTATTTGTTAAGAAATATAGATTTGATCTGCTTAGGGCGTAGAGAAGTTGAAGGAGGTTGAAGCAGCTCTAAAGCTAGAAACAGAAAAACTAAAGCCAAGGTTGTCCGGTAAATCTTGATGAAGAAAAAGAGACATGTTGAAACCAAAAGACAAATAAGTTGATTTGGATTCTCAATTGGGATGTTGGAGTTAAAGGTTATTATGAACATATATTAAATATGTTGATTTTTATGTTTTTTTTTTAACATTTTACTATTATCTTTAGAAGAGGCATTTGAACGTGTGTATTTCCACATAATTAACATGCTATATCTTATTTTCTTTGGTAGATTTATATTTTAGAATTTTCATACTCATCTGTCATGAAATTTATGTTAGCAGAAACATCATTTTCTTAGAAATCGATGATGTTGGTTCTTTTACTTCATTTTGAATTTATTTTGTCCATTATCATATTTGAGTAAATTGAACAGATTTCACACTATTAAGAAAATCATTTTATTTTATTTTAATAAAAGAGAATATGAATAATTACAAAATTAAGTTTTATAAATAAACTTTTAAAAATAGTATTTTTACGGGCTACTTCTTATTATTTGGGTGACCTTTTAACTATTTAGTCTAAGTAGATTAATATTCAATCTCTATTAATTGGATTAATATAAGGAGAAAAGAATTAGATAAAAAGTTGGGCCAAACAGTCTCTTAGACATAGAAAATTGTAACTTAATTAAGAGCATAATTATATTAAATATTTATAGTTAAATTAAATTAATTTTTTGATAATCTTTAACTATACAATTGAATATATTTTTAATAATATAACTTATGATTTGTTTAAATATATAATTTCTATCTATTAAATGGTATACCGCTTGAAATTCCCACTAAACCCTTATTAAGATATGCTTAATTTTTTAAAATTACAAGGACATATTCGTATAAACGTATGCTAAAATGAATAGTTATTTTCAAGCTTTCAATAAAAAATTGAATTAACACTCTGCTCATAGAGCCACCAAAATTCACATAGAGAGTGAGGTATAGACTCTACCTCAATCTATTCCACAACCACATCTCCTCCTTCTTTCAATCCACCGCTTCAAATTTCCTATCTCTCTTTAACCAACACAACCTTTCACCTTTAAGTCACAATTTATTAAAATTTTCAATATTAAGAAAAACTTTTGAAAATAATTAAATTCATTAATTATGATCATTTTTTATTTATAGGTTTGAAAACTATTTATTTAAAACCTGTAAATAAAAAATGACCCTAATTAATGAATTTAATTATTTATTTGAAAATTATATTTACTATTTAAAACTATTTATTCAACTTCTTAATATTATGATTATCATTTATAATTAATGCACATTAAAAACATATAATAATGTTACTAAACAATATGTATAATAGTATAGTAGGATTTTATTTGGTAATTATTACAGTTTTAGAATTTTTTTCATATTTATTATGATTTTTGATTTTTTTTTAATATTTATTATGATTTTTTTATTTTTTTAACTGTAATAATAAATCATTAGTATATTTTTATCTATGTGATAGGTGGGTAATAATGAACAACAATAATTATTTAAATTTTAAATACAAGTCATAAAACTTATTTTAATATCCAAATTAGGTTAATAAAACAATTATTTCAATATCTTTTTTAGTTTTTTTGGTGTGATAACTACTGTAAATTTAAAACGAATAACTATTTAATAATTTTAACATAAAAACAAGAAAATAATAGTTTACTTTTTCAAGATAGTCATTTTGAAAGTAAAAATATTAATTTTGAAAACTATTTATTCAAAGTTTAATTATTTATTTTGAACTTACAATTACTATTTAAAATTATTTATCGACTTCTTAATATTATGGTTATCATTGTACATTAAAAATAATAAACTAAGTATACTAAACAATGTGTATAATATTATCATAAAATTAATAAGTAATTATTACGTTTTTTTAATTTTTTTTAATAATTTTTGTAATTTTTGTTTTTTTTTAACGCTAATAATAAGTAATTATTAGATTTTATTTGTGTGATAGGTGGGTATAATGAGTAATAATAGGTATTTAAATTTTCAATATAAGCCATAAACTTTTTTTTAATATCTAAATTAGTTTAATAAAACAATTATTTGAATATCTTTTTTATTACAATATCAAATTTGAAGGATTTATAACTGGTATTTGACGGGAAACTGTTAAAAATTTTAGGTTTGGAAAAATTATCTAATATCTATAAAATAGTGTTATTTGAATTGGATAAATGATTATATTCAAATTTTTAATTTTACTATTAATTCATTTGAATTCAACTGAGTTTTGTTAACTCATCTAAATTCACGGGTAGATGTAAACGTATCTATACGGTTCATTTTAATATCCATCTTTTAAATATTTCTGTTGCTGTTGTTTTAAATATTATTGTAAATACGAATCAATGCTTAAGAGTTGGTGCATATTATTAGCATATATTTATAATAATGTCAATGTTAATCAATTGAAGAATAAATTTAAACTTTACAAATGATGGTTTGGTAAGCATGTGATGTAAATTCAGACGGGACCCGTGCGATAGCACGGGTTTCTTACTAGTAAATATTAATATTTGATATACAATAAAATGATATTCCGTTGTTTGGATAATTTAAAAACGGATGGAGCGGAGCGGAATGGAATGGAATAAAATGATATTCCGTTGTTTGAATAATTTAAAAACGGATGGAGCGGAGCGGAAATGAGTGGTATGGATTCCATTCCATTCCATCACTTACCACCATATTCCTTCCCCTCCGATTTGGGCGGAATGAATAACTTGTCTTATTTCGTTCTAAAATTTCCAAACAATGGAATGGTACATTTGTTCCGCTCCGTTCCACTCCGCTCCATCTCACTCCGCTCCATTCCATTCCGCTCCGTTCATTTCGTGATATCCAAACATACCCTAAAAAGATTTGATGAAGAGACAATATTTTAGTTTGTATTAGATGTTTTATCATTTATATTTGTTGTTCCTATTTTCTAAATATTTATGTTTTAAGTTATATTAACATTTACATAATAATAATAATAATAATATGTTATTAGGTATTATAGCATGTATTAAAATAAAATATTTGATTATATAATTGAAAGGAAATTACACTCACTTCCTTCGAAGTCTATATATGCACGTGTCATTAGAGCATGAGTACATCTAAAACCAATAAAAATAACATGAAATTGAGACAAAGACTTTGATGAAACTCATATTAGTAAATTAAAATAAAAAATAAATACAAAATATTTTTTTCTACACACTAAGAAAATGGATAAACGAAGAGAGATAGAGAGAGAAGGACAGAGGGAGGGAGGGAGAGAGAGAGAGAAGGATGGAGGGAGGAAGATGGAGAGGGAGGGAGAGTGAGTGAGAGAGAGAGAGATAGAGGGAGGGACAGAGATAGCAATAGAGGGAGAGAGATAGAGGGAGGGAGAGAGGGAGAGTGAGAGAGACAGAGCGCGCGTGAGAGAGAGAGAGAGAGATAGAGGGAGAGACAGAGATAAAGATAAATGGAGAGAGATAGAGAGAGGGAGAGAGAGAGAGAAGGATTGAGGGAGAAGGAGAGTGAGTGAGAGAGATAGAGATAGAGATAGAGGGATAGAGGGAGACTGAGAGAGACAGAGAAATCTGCCGAATCAATGCCGAGTCATAGAAATCTTTGTTATCCTTCCGTAAAATTGCGTCGATAACCTTTCTCGCGTCCATATTGACTATAATCTTCGCATATAGAGGGAGAGGGAGAGTGAGAGAGAGAGAAAGAGAGAGATTGCATATCACAAAGTTTACCCAAAAAATATTCATTTAAATTTTGACGTTGTGCGCATTAAAAAAGCGGACAAACGGGCACGAGAGTGCCCGTTTGAACGCTAGTAAATAATAAAAGATATAATAATAAAAAAATTAATATTTTGAATACTTTATTATTTTTGGGGAACGTTTCATTTGACGAGCGAAAGAGTAATAATTCCCATTCTTCTCCTTCTCCATCTCACACTTTCACAAACCCCTCTTTCTTTCTCTCCGTTTCCTCTCTGCAATTCGCGATGGGAACCGCAAGCACCGGCGGCGGTGACGTGGAAGCCGGTTTCGCCAAACTTCAAGGCGAAGACTTCGAATACTATATGCAAACCTACTCCATAATCCTCGGTCGTAACTCCAAGAAATCCACCGTCGATGTCGACCTTTCAAGTCTCGGTGGTGGAATGAACATTTCACGTCATCACGCTCGTATCTTCTACGACTTCACGCGGCGTCGTTTTGCTTTGGAAGTGCTTGGGAAGAACGGGTGTTTAGTTGAAGGTGTTCTTCATCTCCCTGGGAATCCTCCTGTTAAGCTTGATTCTCAGGATCTTCTTCAGATCGGTGATAAGGAGTTTTACTTTTTGCTTCCGGTAAGGAGTATACTCGGCGGCGGGGGGAGTGTCGGTCCTCGGCATTATGCGAATCATAATCATCATTCTGCAGGTGTTGCTCCTCCTGCTCCTGGTCCTCCTCCTGCTCCTGCTCTGCCTGTTCAGCCGCATTATGGTTATGGACATCCGGCAGGGTCGGGTGGCGCGATGGTGAAGAAAGGGAGGAGGGAGTATTATGAGGATGAGTATGAGATGGATGATGATGCTGATGTGGATGTTGGTGGTGTTGGTGTTGGTGGTGGGAGTAGTGGGAAGAAGGTTAACAGGAGGGAGGCTTATGATGGTTACGGGTATGGTGGTGGAGTTGGTTCTGGGGGCAAGGCTTCTCTGCCTGGACCGATTGGTTAGTCTATGTTGAGAATTTTTTTTATATTGCTGTGAATGTTCTGTGATTTAGATTTTAGACTCAATTTGAATAAATTTCACAGCAGATACTTGGATTGAAGGAATTTTATTTTACAATAGTTATGATTATGCAATTTTTCTGTTGTGTCTCTTTATTGATGTGGGAAAAGGCTATGTAATGTTGTTCCTTTGTGAAGGCTGGTTTTAATGTTTTATGCAGTTAGCTGAAGGAGGTTTCAATTGTGTGTGTGCCCTGCTTTGTAGTGAGGGTGTGTTGGGGCCTTGTATATTTAACTGGTCGTTTATATGCTGGCAGCTAGGGTTTTATTTTTTGTTTGGGGTTTTGTAGTTTGCTAGAATGTTGTTTCTGTTAGGATTTTTGGTTTGCTAGAAGCATATTTTTAAAATTGTGTTTTGTCTGAGGATGATTGGTTTTGTTAGGTTACATAGCTTTATCTTCTGTAGTGGCTATTGTATCTGTTTGTGGCTGGTTTGAGTGTTACTGGTTGCTGTGGCTTTTCTATTGGGTTGCAATATTTCTAGGAGGTTTTATATAGGTGCTGTGCATTCTTATCCATGGGGTTTGGAGAGGGAGTGTTATGATCTGAAAGGGTTCACTTGATGGATCAACCAATGTCATTGGGCTCTATTGTCTCAAGCCTCTAAAACCAAGTTTTTAATGAAAGTATAGAATTTGTAAAAGCAGGGTCTTACCTACACTTACATAGTTCTTTATCATTTGTTTCTAAGATCATAGTTGTAATTGCTATTAATTAGGGAGCTATAAGGATACCACGGAACATGAGATTCTCTTTGCAGTCGATGGTGAGGTAGGTAGATCATTGAATCAGTTGGTAGGTTCTTTATAGCAAAACTAGAAAAATGATGTGGATTAGATTCAAATCATTTAGTACATTGATAAGTTGTCCTGGCATTTTGTGAAGCATCAGTCCTTCCGGGCTGTCTTTTGTGATGAGGACTATCTTTGGTTTTACAACTGAGTTGGTAAATTTTAAGGAGAGCGTGTTAGTCAAGGGAATGAGAGTCTTTTGAACTTCAATTTTCAGAACGATCCTTTTGTTTTCCAATGAACTTCAATATATGGATCAATCAGCGTCAATGGACTGTACTATCATCTAACACCAATATTTCTAATAATAAAATTATAGAACATTTTAGAGCAAGGTTGTATGAACAACACTTATGGTAATTCTTTATAGTTTTTTCTCAAGATCATAGATGTGGCTGGCTATTGCTGAGAGGACTGACAGGATCTCAAAACTTGAGATTCCCTTGAAGACTGTCTCATAAAAATCATACTTGCACAATGTTAAACCCACAAAGTCTTCATCCTTCTCATGTGATATTTGGACTACACACCAATAAATATAGAATGGAGTATCAAGTTTAGCATATGCATCTGCTGGTATAGAAACTATGAATTTACAACATCATCATTGTTATCTTCTGGCAGTTTTCACCATTTAAAGCCATTAATGAGCTTCGCATTTAGCTTATGTGATTCCTTGCATTTTTTATTACTCCAAGGCTTATATTGTTAATATGCTAGGGATAAGCTGATGATTGAGTAAATATAACCTCTTATAGCCAACGTAGCCAAAATCTAGTGTTGACACGTATGATCAGAGCAAGATTGCCAATATTGCTTTTCATAGTCAAGACAGAGTGTTTTGAGCAGGATATATAAGGTTTCCATGTTCGGCCACCCGTTTTGTCGGGCCTTGCTAAAAACGGGTCATGTTTTTCTTTAAAACCAATAAAACACGTGATTTCTCTCTCCCTCCTCACTATCAGGACACAAACAGAAAGCCCTAACGATGCTCGGTCTCTCCTCATTCTGCAAACCCCTCTTCTCCTCCTCTTCACCACGACTCTATTTCTTCCTTTTCTCTTTGATAAGCTTAATTGTGTGGTCTCTATGATTTAATGGCTTCAAGCGGGTCTCAAAATTATTAATTAACTTAGTTTAATGTTTTGATTTATGGTAATTTGTTTATGTATTATATATTTTTATGCATCAGATCCTACTTAAAATCTAGTGTTTGACTACATTGCCTATAGCCCAATCGCAAGATGACCTAAGATGATTAGTTCAAGTTGTCTTCTAGTTGGATATTTAGTTTTTATGTCATATCTAAAGCTCATTTTATCTCTTGTTAGCTTTAAGTTCCCTTATGTCTATTTATTGTTATGGGGAACATGATATGGCCATCTTTCTGTGATATGAGAATATTGTTTCACTTCAATCAAGGTTTTAACTGTTTGCATCACACTCCTTGATATCACGGAGAAAGAATTGCGGTCAAATGTAGCAAATGTGGCAGTAGTCCTTTACTTAAAAGCTTGAATTGAATATTATTAAATGTAAGCATACTTTGGTCTACACTATAGTAGGCACTATAGTCTGAGATAGTTATGCCTATAGGCCACTTATTGCTAGAGACTTTACATAATTAACAAAGTGGTATATAACAGCCAGTGGTGAGCGTGTAGACCATAGATGTCAAAATCATAAGGCAGATTGTAAAATATGCCACTGTATGTATTATGCAAGCTTGACCGATCCTGATTCCAGCTCAGAACTTGTGTTGCTGGCATTGTGATAGGATTGCATGTTAGAAGGTAAATTTGGTGGGGTCGTTAGTTAATCCACCACTCCTAGTTGATGCAGAAAATCCATCAATAACCTGGCCAAAACCTGGAGAAAACCCACCAAAATTAACCCTTTGTATGTTCCATAGGGTAGAGGAAATTAACTCGAGAAAAATTCACTACCCACGGCTGATGCCAACTATGAAGAGCTGCAAATGGAAATCTGGACTTTGGTTTGTGATTACCGACTACAAGTCTGGGCTTGGAGCTTTGTCTTGGGTGCCAGGAGAACCTAGTCTTGTCGCGATTTCCTCTGTTTTTAGGTTCCCCTGTTTATGCACATTGAGTTTTTTCCTTTTTTTTTTTTTTTTTTTTTTGTTTTGTTGGTATTTTGCCAGTTGGGCTGTTCTTTAGTAGTGGGAAAGTGAAGTCTGGGGATATGATATGACAATATTTAGAATGAGAGACAGTATAAATTATGTAAAACTCTCATTCTCATTTTTTTGTCATTTTCTTCCAATTATCGCTTTGAAAGTTATCAGACTTGCAACGCTTTGATTTATGGTCTAATTAGATGGTCCACGAATGTGATGGTCCAACATCAACTATCATAGGTCTACATAGACTAACTCATCAAACTGATGGTCCAACATCAACTATCATAGGTCTACATAGACTAACTCATCAAACAATGTGCGGCACAGTGCCTTAGAATTCACCTCTATATGTGTATATGTATGCATGTCTTTATTAGCACAGGCGTCAAATTTGGCATATTTTAATTTTCTATAACTTGGAGTCCAATTTAACTATTCTAACATTGAAATAAAAGTTCTGATTACACCGGAACAATTCGAAAACTATTTGATACTATATCAAATCACTTTATGTTTGTTCTCATTACTTTGCTATACTGCTCTTGATGGTATTATTTATTATAGAGGGTCTTTACATTTCACCTGTCTTGAACTAATAAAGGGTAGAATAATGACATTAAATGGGAGAATTTGTTGAATTCACATCATTACCTTTGTTGTCAAAAGTGATATTTAGTGACGCGACATCGGTATGGTGGCGTGGAACAATCCATGGCCAACCCCAAACACAGCGGTTTGGCTGTTGCCTGCTACTTGTTTCAGGCTTTGGAGCTCTCCTACAGTATACTTAGGCAGCATTCTGGTTGTGATTTCGCATTTTTCCGGCCAGTACCTTCACATGACAAGAAGAAATGAAGAAGCAAGAAAGAAGAAATAGAATACTAGAAGAAACAAAGAATGTGAAAAAGGGGCACAACAGTTCTTTGGTGGCAGCTATCAACAGCAAGAGAAAAGAGGCTAAGAGGCTGCTCTTTCTGAGAAGAGGACTTTTCAGTTTTAGGATTTATTTAGAGAAGACATCAGTCAGTTTTATGGTTTGCGTTTCACTTAATGGGCCTTAAAATAAACCTAATCATATCATACTTCAATTAAATAATTTCATATGACTTATATATGTATAAAATATATTTATAGTGTTGATTATTTAATAAAAAGTAGTAGAATTGCGGCCATCTCGCAATCCGTGACCCCACAATCCCGGTTATGAGGTCGGCTGCTCCGCAATAGAAATTGACAGCATAGATTATAACAAAATAAACAACGAAGGTGCTTATATACCAAATTGCCAGTTTTGACACATAGTGTCAAGACTCGCATGTGTTAATTTTTTTTCTATATTACATGTGTTAATTTCAGAGTTTAAGTGTTGACACCGTGTGTCTAATTCTAGGTAGGATCTATGAGTATCACAGCTGGGGTGTAGATGATTATCACATTTTTTGCACGAGTCATGAGGGAGTAAATAATAACTACTATTAAATCAGATAGATATGAATGTCTAATTCTGAAGATTTATATCCATTATCATCAAGTAAATATAATATGATTCAACGGTTGAATTGATAGGACTCACATTATAACAAAAAATCATAAAAGGTTTAAATGTGCCGATTTTGACACCTTGTTTCAAGACCCATGTGTGATTGTTTCTATATTACACTTGATAATCTCACATTTTAAGTGTCTACGCCACCCTCCTGATTCTAGGTAGCATCTATGAGTATCACAACTGTAGGGACGATGAATTAGTTTTTTTCTTCCTTCTGGAGTTACTATTTTTGTTGTTGTTTAATGTGCTTAACAGACCATAAATATTTCTATTTAAAGTACTATCAACTCCTTGTTGCTTTTGATGGCGTTGCTGTCAAATGTGGCTCAGAGTTATCAATTGCGCGAGATTGAATATGGAAACTGAAATGTGGAGCATTTTGCGTTACGTTCCCGGGTGCGACCACAATTATGGCAATTTCAATCATTTATGATGAGCCCTTCTTGCCCCCATTTCCTCAGTTATTCAGCAATATTGTTTGTTTCCCTCACAATTTTGCCTTCACTTTATCTTAATTATAGCAGACTATAGGGTTTGAAACCTTGTTTAAATTTTGATTCAAGTTACAATGACTGCTATAATTCTTTATAACTATAACAAGGCTCTTTTGTATATTTTTTTGAGCATTTATATATATGCAGTATGAATTATTTAACTTGTATCTATTATCTTCATTATAACAGCTGTTCTGATTTCTCACTAGAACAGTTGGTATTAATAACTTTAATGATTGATAAGTGATAGAATTTAGAAATTCCTTCCATTTTAATGTTGATTTTCATAATTCTTTTAAGGGTCTTGCTGATATATGCCCTAAGGGCACATGTTAAAGAATACACAAATATAAATTATGTCTTCAAAAAGAGCAATTTTAAACTTTTTTGGAAATCGAATGCACAATTTCTAATACCAAGTTTCTATTTTTAGCACACTAACAAGTGCCATAAGGTAACACGTTAGCATTTGCATTTTTTTTCAATTACAGATATAATGTGATAAGGACTTTGGTATTATGGGGTGAATAAGTACCACATCGAGTAGTATGGGATGCTTAGTGGAGTATTTAAGTAGCTTGGTTTCTCCCCTTGACAGCTAGCTTTTAAGAGAGGGTTCCCCAAGTTTCTAGGTACTTGCCATATTAATGTTTTCTGTGCATTGTAGTTACATTCAATTGCATCTATTGATAGATTTTCATGTTCATGTGTATTCAAGTTTCCTGTCTTTTTTGCACTTGTTGCAAACTCGCTCTCTCGGATGTTACAAGTCCTCATGCAAAATCACCCATAGATTTGGGTAATATTGGGTTGGAATGAAGTCAAGTGAAAAATGCAGTGTATAGAGTAGTAGCCTTTATTTGGTAAATTAAATTTGCGTTTTTCATCTACCCACTTTTCTTCTAGCAAGCACTCCTTTTTTGACTCATTAACTGTTTGTTGTGCGGTTTGAGTATTGTTTCCTTGCATGTGATGAATTTTCCATTTTTATTTTATTACTAACATACTGTCTTATAAAATCAAATGTGTTTACATTGAAATATATAATTTTAAACGTATCTATTGGATAATCAAGAGAAGATGTAAATGAAAGTGTAGAGATGTGGAGACAAGCTTTGTTAGCACATGCTTTGCATTAATGGAAACAGAAGACGAAATATATTTAGTGTTAGTTTAGCAAAAGGAACACTAATTATAGTTTATAGATAAGACTTTGATTTGGAGACCATACTATGCAGCAAATCACATTAACTAAGTATCTTGGACCTATCATAAAAAATGACAGGGAAAAGTGGGAGATGTTTGTACACTTTAGGTTTCAATTAAGGTGGATGAGATTGAAGTGTGCTTTTTTGGTATTATTTCTGATAGATAAGTATCATTGATGCTTAAGAGAAACTTTAAAATCTCAGCTATAAGATATGCAATGTTATTTGAGACCAAATATTATGCTACTCTAAAAAGCCGAGCAGAAAAAAAGCTGAATGTTGTTAAGATAAGAATGATACGATGGATGAATGGACATATAGGACATGATAAGATTAGGAATGGAAGTATTCGAGAAAGAATGTTGTAGCACCTATTGTGGTGGAGATGGTAGAATCTCACCACAAGTAGTTTGATTTGTATGGAAAATTCCTGCGAAAGCTCCAAATAGAGAATAGAGAAGATGGGGGATAGTCCATTAATTAGTGGTAGAGGAAGAAGTAGGAAACCTCTAGGTCATTAAGGAAGCTTTAGATGTTTCTCTCTATGTATGTATGATTCATGTTGCTAATCTAATACAATAGGAAAATATGTTTACTGTTATGTTGTTGTCTATATTTTACTTATAGTTAGGTATAGGTTAATCAGTAAATATTTTGGCATAAACTATGTTTAAATTAGAAAAATGATGAGTTTGAATTATACTAAAAATATAACAGCATGAAGAACATGTAGGGGTGCTGTTGTTGTTTGATCCTTGGGGAGAGACCATATTCAATCTCTATCCATGTGTAGGTAAAATAGGTTGTAAAATTATTGGCTATTTTGAAACTCATAAATAGTGATTGAGGCTTCTGTTATGAATGATTTTTTTATGGATTTATTCAAAACAATTTATTCCCGATGAAAGTTATGATGAACATGAAATAAAGAAACTATATTTTAACTTTTATTATATTATGAGGGTGTTATATTTTAACTTAAGCTTTATTTGTGACTTATGACTTTTGATTTACGCGAGACTTGTGCATTTTAGATTTGTGGGGATGATTAAATTTAAGTATGCTTTAGAGGTTATTTTAGTATGCCTATGCAATTTTGAATATTAAGATATTTAAATCCGTACTATGATCATTCTATCTATATATTTCTTTCTTTCTTCAATCCTAGGTTGGATCTTGACTTTAAGTTTAACAACCTTAATTACCATGGTTTGATACTTGCAGATAAGAAGGCAGAAGGCAGGTCCCGAGTAGATCGTGATGCTGATAATCTTCAACTTCAGCAATTGGAAGAAAAGGATGTAGTATCATCTGTAGCTAATGTCCTCTCTGACCTTTGTGGCCCTGGAGAGTGGATGCCTATGGAGAAACTTCATGCTGTGGTTAGTTCTGACCATTATTTGTTTTAAGTTACTATTTATTACAATACTTGCTTTTGTAATTTTGTATGTGTGGGCGAGTTGGTAAAGTTTTCTGTTATCCCTTTTAGTTTTTACCAGAACTATACATGAAAGTATCAGCTACACAATTTTGAATCGAATAGTTTCCCTAATCGACATCTACTCTTGGGCTGTCTTTGGGATTTATCCAAAATCGGACATGATTTAATCCAAGTTAAATTGAATTGATTTGATATAGAAATCAAATTTCGTGTTTGTAATTATTAAATAATTGGAGTTTGAATTGATTCACTGTTCAATTTCCACATTTGGAACATATTTAAAACGAATTGATCAATAACTAAAATAATTGAATCCAAACATATAAAAGGATCATTTGGCTAAGTATTTGAGAGACATAGGATTAGATGACCTGTATTGATCAATCATAATGTAGCATCCTTATTTCTTCATATCAGAATTTTCATGCAACAATGAGATGTTTTGGAGTTTGCTTTTGATGTCACATCGAAGCATTTGTAAATATTTTTCATCTGGTACTATGATGCTTTTTCATGAATGCTTTTACAATTCATACAGTCCACATTGGCGGGGATGTTGAAAATAATAGAGGGTATGATTATGTGTTGAATAGTAATAAACTTAAAGATCATGCTAACAAGTACCCTAAAAACATTGTTTAAGGAATCCATAAAAGGAAATTCAAATTTGGTCTGTGGAAATATAAGTCAAACACTTCTCAAAGTAATAGAAGTTTCCTTCAAACCTGATAAAACTGCCCTTTACACTTTTTGTTAACAGTTTTTTTGCACCTTTTGCAACTGTTATTGTTGATGTTCGAGAGATAGAGAGAGCCGGTACATTTGTCATGTCATGTTTTTACAGGACTGTACTTAAGTTTTGTCCTTTGTTTAATCTCTGAATGTTGCTTTGTTTTTTTTGTTAGTTGGTGGATAAGTATAGCAGTGTTTGGCACCATGGTAGAGTAAGAAGATATCTTACATCAGAGGAGTGGCCTGGTCCTGAATCCAAAGGGAAGCCGTGGTATGGCTTACTCATGCTATTAAGGAAATACCCGGAGCATTTTGTCATCAACACAAGGTCCAAGGGCCGGGTCACTTTGGAGTTTGTTTCTCTGGTCTCTCTTCTTTCGTGAACTTGGTGCTATCTTCCATATGTAATAACTTATGTAGTCTACGAATTTTACAGAATTGTGATATCTGGTCAAAAGACCAAAGCTGTATAAAATTGCACCTTGCTTACTTTTTTCTGCACAAAAACTTCGTTATCTTTTGTGAATGTGTGGAGGAAGTTGAAATAGTTGGTGATAGATTATAGCCAAATCATTAAAAAGTTGGCTAAATGATGAAATCAATGGTTCATTAGGTTGAATCAAACTTCAAATCAAGAAAATGGTTAAATCAAATATAAGCAATATGTTATTGATGCCTTATGTTTTAATTGGTTTGGAATTTAAATTAGTAGGGGTTTCTGGTTAAAATTCTGTGAATGTATAAAATAGTAGTTATCTAGAGAGTTTTGTCTGGTTAAATTAATTCAGTTTACTATCTTGGATCAGTTGGATTTAATGCGGGATCTTTAGATCCAAAACAATCCTGAAGTTTCAAAATCTCAGTTAGAGAGTTTCCTTGGCGAACATGTTTGTAATTTCCAGAATGTATTTGAAGTGTGTGCAAGTACTTATTTTAGAGGCAAAGAAACTAAAAAGAACTCCAGAGTTATGAAAAACTGGAATAAAAACTTAGTGGTCAATTATGTGTTCGAACTTTGAAGTGTGTTTGACTCAATACCAAATTAACCCTGATTTTTCTCTCTTTAAAATAAAATAGAAGTTATTGTTAGTTGGAAGCAAATATCATGCTGTATAAACAAATGAACATTAAAATTTAAAGAATAAAATAAATGCTTAAATGATTAAGCAGGAGTTAATTTTCTAAACTAAAAATTAAGGACATAGTACTAAAGTTATTAAAGAAATAAAATTAGTTATGTAACCATGTTGTAGGAAAGTAGAAACAAATTGCTAGTAAAGTAAAGTAGAAGCTAAACATATTGCCTACAAATCACAACCTAAAAAAGAAAAGTATCAGGTTAGACCCCCTTTCCCCTCTTTCATGCAATGCATGAAGCTCCTGCCTTCCCACCAAGCTGAACTGTTGGAGAGTTTGGGAGAGTTCCCACCAAGCTGAACTGATGGAGAGTTTGGGAGAGTAGAGAGCATCAACGGAACCAATGCTCCAGGATCATAAGAGAAGGAAACGTCACATATCAACCAAAAACTTTAAAGTGTTAAGTCTTCTCTTTTATAAATGCAACATTCCACCAATTCATAAGCAATGTGAGACTTTAACCACTCACACTTGCACCTAACAATAAATGCTATGAAAAATGATTTGGTTCTCTCCCCTTGGACTTCGAATATCTCCAAACACCGATTTCCTAGTATGCAATATGTTTACCATGAAAAAAAAAAAGTATGGCTGGAAAAATGTTTGGATATGACTGACCCCTTTGGAGCTCAATTGGTGTGCACTACATTGTGGAAAGTCCGGGCAGCTAGGAATTAGTGCATGTTCAACAATGATCATTCTGTCCTGCAGGAGGTGGCTGGGAGTGCTTTGGACCATATAATTGAATTTAACAAAGCTAATCCTTTCTTGAGGGTGAGGAAGAAGCTGTTAGTGACCGGTGATCAGTTTCACTGCCCTCATGACCTCAACATAATTCAGGTGGATGCTAGGTGTTTCCCCAATGGGTATATAGTACCAGGTTGCATCATCAAGACCATGAGCAGAAGACTATTATTGCAGCCAGTAAGAAAGAGGAAAGTTCTGCCGATCCAAGCATGACTGAATGCATTAAGTTACTAAACTACTTAAAAAAAACAATAAAGGGTAAAACATTTTTAGAGAAACTACATAGATATTATTTGCTTTGTATCTAGAATGCAATAAGTTACTTTTAAGCCTTGCAGCTGTATAAGTATAATTAATCAATAGAAAATGTAAGGAAAGATTATTAACTATAAAATAACTATATCAATTAAACGTATCAAATTTTCAATTGTAATAGTAATAATTAAGAATCGAAGAAATAAAGGTAAGTTCAAGTTGAAAATATTTATTAGGCAAATTCTAGGGTTGGCCCATTTAATGGCATTCAATATAAAATAGGAATCTCGGCTATCAACATTTTGACACATTCACTTATTCTATTAATTTGTGGTAGTTAGATCCACAGATTAAACAAATCAAATTTTATTAGATTTTAATACTTAAGAAAATGAAAAATACACCATTTAAAATTTCGATTGTTCGGTCACTTTTTTTTAAGTAGAACTATCAATAAGTGTGAGCTTAACAAAATACCAACTTGTACATGTGAATTTTGATTGTAACTATCAATAACTTCTTTTAGCATAACTATCGATAATATGAATTTTAATAAAATCATGTGATCGATATTGAACTGAAAAGTCAGTTGATATGAATTGTGACTTTAGTTGAACTGAAGTTAGCCGACTGACTACTACTAGTAGTTCTCAATGAGAGATAGTGTCGGTTAGCATCTAAGATATGTATGATAATTCTTGAACCATAGAGTTGAAGGGTAGCAAATATATTGAATCAAGTCAAATAAGACAATTGAAAAAGACACTATATATTCATTCAAACTCTTAAAATATTATGCATATGAATTTTCATATATAAAGTTGGCCAACATAAAAGTTTCTACTCAACACAAGACTATAGTTTTTCAAACTTTGCGAACACCTAGTCTCTCTAAGACAGAGGCATGTGTTATCATCACTAGTTTACATGAACGAAGGGGATTAAATATTTCCTCATAAATGAGACACTTCCAAAAGAAGAAGGAGCTCGAAAAGACAAATGAGCAACAACACATTATACAGTCATAATATTTAAGATATACATGAGAATTTTTTCTATATATTGTCATGTTTAGAAGAAAAAGAAGTAAAATGCAAGATGGAGAAGATTCATGAAAGTGTGCGTGGAAATGTGGAAATCATTGCAGAGCTAAGACTTTAGCTTAAAGGGTGTTGAGGCTTTGGGTAATATTGGCCAATAATGCGAATTAACATTACAAAGACAAGTAGGGGTGTGAAAAGTTTCAAAGACTTACCAACTAGCAAAATCACTCATCATCAATATTGTACACGTCTGATTTCTTGGGCCGAGTTCTTGAATGAACCAGATTCAACTCGGATCTAGCGATGCTCGCTCGGATTAATGGTTTGTCCAAAAGAACAAGGTCGGGTTGAAATAGATAAGGGATCAGGTTGGTTATGTCAACCCAAGTCTAATGTAGGGCGATATCTGAAAGAGATATGATAGAGAAAACATTTATGGCTGATTGAGGGTATCATTGCCCAAAGAAGGCTTGAAGAGGATTATCTAACGATATGTATGCATAAAACTTTTAGAAGATAAACACAAACCAGTGGTACACCCCCTAAAGAAGGCTCAATCTTACCAAGAAAGAAGTAGTTATAAAAGAAGTGATAAAATTACTAGACGCAAGTCTTACATATCCAATATCTAACAACTCGTGGGTAAGTCTAGTTTGTGTAGTGTCAAAGAAGGGAGGAACAACAATGATTACGAAGGAGAAGAATGAGTTAATCCCTAGTTGAATACTTACAGGTTAGAGAGCATGTATCGACTATATAAGGATCAACACATCAACGATGAAGGATCATGTTGGAGAGGCTACCCGATCAAGCTTATTATTATTTCTAAGGTGGATACTCCGATTATAATCAAATTGTTGTAGCACCATAAATCAGGAAAAGACAATATTCATTTGTCCACACAATGTATTTTGTATAGAAGAATGTCATTCTGGTTGTGTAACGCTCCAGCGACATTCCAAAGGTGCATGGCGCCCATATTCTCTGATATGCTAGAAAAACATATGGAAGTTTTTATGAACAATTGAACATTACATAGGGAAGTTCTTATTGAATTCTAGTTCCATTAAGTTAGACTCAAAAGGTATCAATTGAACATTACATTTATTCTATCGTATCTTACTATTATAAAAGTGTACTTTCTATTCAACGACTTATATATCTCATACAAAACGTCTCTTTCATATATATATATATATATATATATATATATATATATATATATATATATATATATATAGGAGGGTTATATTTACTCCAAGAGTAAGTGTTGAACACTTACTCCAGATCATAACCATTGATTATCATTAATCCAACGGCTTTAATTAAAGTTTTATATAGAAAAATATTTCCAAAAATAATTAGATTAAATGATCAATTAAAACCGTTAGATTAATGAAAATCAATGGTTAAGATTTGGAGTAAGTGTATCCCTCCTCATACGTGTGTGTGTGTGTGTGTGTGTGTGTGTGTGTGTGTGTGTGTGTGTGTGTGTGTGTGTGTGTGTGTGTGTGTGTGTGTGTGTGTGTGTGTGTGTGTGTGTGTGTGTGTGTGTGTGTGTGTGTGTGTGTGTGTGTGTGTGTGTGTGTGTGTGTGTGTGTGTGTGTGTGTGTGTGTGTGTGTGTGTGTGTGTGTGTGTGTGTGTGTGTGTGTGTGTGTGTGTGTGTGTGTGTGTGTGTGTGTGTGTGTGTGTGTGTGTGTGTGTGTGTGTGTGTGTGTGTGTGTGTGTGTGTGTGTGTGTGTGTGTGTGTGTGTGTGTGTGTGTGTGTGTGTGTGTGTGTGTGTGTGTGTGTGTGTGTGTGTGTGTGTGTGTGTGTGTGTGTGTGTGTGTGTGTGTGTGTGTGTGTGTGTGTGTGTGTGTGTGTGTGTGTGTGTGTGTGTGTGTGTGTGTGTGTGTGTGTGTGTGTGTGTGTGTGTGTGTGTGTGTGTGTGTGTGTGTGTGTGTGTGTGTGTGTGTGTGTGTGTGTGTGTGTGTGTGTGTGTGTGTGTGTGTGTGTGTGTGTGTGTGTGTGTGTGTGTGTGTGTGTGTGTGTGTGTGTGTGTGTGTGTGTGTGTGTGTGTGTGTGTGTGTGTGTGTGTGTGTGTGTGTGTGTGTGTGTGTGTGTGTGTGTGTGTGTGTGTGTGTGTGTGTGTGTGAAGTCTATTTTAGCAAGCTTTAACTAAAATATGGTGAAATGCACCTTAAGGTGCATGTTACTAAAATACACCTTCATAAAAATAAGTGGGTATAAATAATTATTACCCATTCGATTTAAACTTAAATGTCTGAAATTAAAAATTTCATATATGATTCTCTTTCATCATTTATTTTTTATTTGGATTTTTCATAAATGATGAAAGAGAATCACATATGAACTTTTTAATCTCAACCATTTATGTTTAAATCGAATGACTCATAATTTTTTCTACCATTATCACATAAAATAGCATTATCACTTGATATGCCATATATATATAGAAAAACAAAATGTCTCAACAACAACTTATCATGTAACCAACATGAATCTAGTTTAAATCTAGGGCTAAGGCAGTTTTTTTTTAAATTTTTTTTTTAATTTTGATTAACTCGGTGAAGAGCATATGCCACATCAAACGTCAGATGTATGCTAAATGGCCTCTTATTTTGACTTTGACTAATAGACTTAACAAAAAAGACGGACGTGACACTGTTTGAAAACATAAGGGATCAGATCATTTCTTTTAAAAATTAAGAGACCAAAATGAACACCGAAGTAAAGATAAGGGACCAAAAAGAATATTTTACTTCTAAATTCATCATATGAATTTTTTCCAATTATTCTTCTAAATATTTCAATGTTATTGAATTTTAGTTCCATTAAGTTAGACTCAAAAGCTATCACGGTTCAATCCCCCGCAACTGCGATTAGAAGGGGGTTGGAACCACTTGATGTCAGAATTGACCCCTGAACCGGACTATACCGGTGGTGAAAAGCCAAAAAAAAGGTATCAATTGAACATTACTTTTATTCTATCCTATCTTACTATTATAAAATAAAAATGTACTTTGCGTTGACAAAACTCGTATTTACAATATTAGCCTTGAAGAGGGTTAACTTTTGGAGAAAAAAATTAGCTTAATACCTAATCAAAGTGTTTCTATTCACCGACTGATGCATCTCATACAAAACATCTCTTTGAACACAATGGTTCTCTCAAGTAAACGAGATAACCTTAATTAAAAGTATGGAAATCGTGTTTCTCCAAACTTTGAACAATATGGTTGTCATCTTCTGATTTTGTCTTCTTGTCATCTCCAATACATTAATTAATGTAAATACTCATTTTACAAATGAGGGAGTAAGATGAGAAAATAATGTACAAACAGAATAGTGAGAAAAACACGACACACATATTATATTTTAATAATTTTAAAAATTAAAATAAAAGGACCAAGGTCGTAACCATTCCCCATGCAAATCAATGATAACAACACACTTTTTTTATTATTAATTTTTTTGAAATAGTTAATAATAATTATTGACAAAATTAACTAAAATGTTATGAAATAACAGAATTTGTTGAGTTAGCATAGAGGTTCTGCTGCTAAGTCATTGAACAGTTTCACTTTGAAAAAAATTCTTCTATCTGCCGCTTATCATGGTATCACTAACATGATGATGGTGTTCAACACTTGAATCCTGACAGCACAAACCCTTACAGGCCGTAATATGTATTGAAGAGTAATTCAATATTCAGAAGATGGACTGATCTTCTGATGGTTACTCAGAAGATAGTATTGACCAGAAGATGTTGTCTGGGTCCCATTAGCTTAGCTATTTAGTAGTAAGGGTACTTTAGTATTTAGAGTACTGTTTGTACCTTAGACTTGTTCACTAAGTTTACTGTTTTAGGGCTTATGTGGCAAGATTTTCTTTTCTTATAAATAGCCTTGTAGTAGCTGTCATTTATTAACAACGCAAGTAGAATACAACAATTATTCTCTCATCTCTTTTGCGCCGTTATTCTATTATTCTTTTTGTTACCATCTTTATTCATTGTGCACCAACAATTGGTATCTAGAGCTCCGGTTCCAAACACAGGGAAACACGAGTGAACGTGAGTTTGTGTGACTGTGTGATTGATTTTGTTTCGGGGAAACAAAGTTGTGTTGAATCACATTTTTCTTGATTGTTTGTGGGTTGGGAAACACTGTGTGAGTGTGAGTGAAATCTGTTTTTGTCTGCACAAGTTTAAAGATGAGTGGAAGCAACTTGAATACCAAACTTCCAGTTCTTGATGGTAAAAACTGGAATAGATGGATGATTCAAATGCGTGTATTATTTGGTGCTCAAGATGTTCTAGATCTTGTCACTGGAGGATATATTCCGGTTGCAGCGGATGCAACGGAAGAACAAAGAGAAGCGCAGAGAGAGACGAAGAAGAGAGACCAAAAGGCGTTGTTCTTCATCCATCAGTGTGTGGATGTGAATGTGTTTGAGAAGATTGCTGATTCTATGACGTCAAAGGAGGCGTGGGACATACTGGTCAGGTGTTACGGCGGTGACGTATCAGTGAAGAAGGTGAAGCTTCAATCCCTGAGAAAGCAATATGAGAATCTCAACATGAAGAACAATGAGAAAGTCTCTGAGTATATCTCTAGAGTGATTGTGATCACTAATGAGATGAAGGCTTGTGGAGAAACTCTTTCTGAACAAGTAATCATAGAGAAGATATTGAGGTCACTTACTCCTCAATTTGATTATATTGTTGTATCCATTGAACATTCTAAAGATCTGGAAACCATGAGAATAGAAGAGTTGCAAAGCAGTTTAGAAGCACAAGAGTTGCGTCTGACTGAGAGAACTTCTGAGAGAGAAGTTGAGCAAGCTCTGAAGGCTTCTTTTGTCAAGAAGGACCAGAAGCATAGACGTGGTGATAGATTCCAGAAGGAAGCCTCAACTTCTGATGATAAGAGATATCAGAAGGGAAAGGATAAGAAGAAAGTTCAATGTTACTGTTGCAAACAGTTTGGCCATTTTGCTAGAGACTGTTTGGCAAACAAAGGAAGGAGATCAGAAGAAGCAAATATAGCCAGAGGAGGATCAGATGATGAACCTGTGCTATTGATGGCTTCAGAGTCGGACAAAAGATGTTCGTCAGAATGGTGGTATATGGACACTGGGTGTTCAAATCACTTGACTGGAAACAAACAATGGCTGATAGACTTTGACTCTGAAAGGAGGACAAAGATCAGATGTGCTGATGATAAGTACCTATATGCAGAAGGTATGGGAAATGTCAAAGTCAAGGTGAAGAATGGAAAGACTGTTCTGATCAAGGATGTTTGGTATGTTCCTGGAATCAGAAGCAATCTGATGAGTGTGGGCCAGCTCATTGAGAAAGGTTTCTCAGTTGTTATGAAGAATAACCTCTTGAAGTTGTATGATTCCAATCAGAAGTTGATTATGCAATCTGAACAGGGAAGCAACAGAACATTCAAGGTGAATGTAGAAACAGCTGAAATAGAGTGTCTGAGTGCTGAAGGCTCAGAAGGTGATAGTAAGCTGTGGCACAAGAGGTTGGGGCACTTGAACTATAGAAGCCTGGGGCATCTAAGTTCTAAGAAGCTTGTACATGGCATTCCAAAGATTGTGAAGCCTGAGAAGTCATGTGAGGTATGCATGAAAGGCAAACAACCCAGATTGCCATTTGTATCAGAAGTTGCTCCAAGAGCAAAGCATGCTCTGGGAGTAGTGCACTCTGATGTGTGTGGACCATTTCCAGAACCTTCACTTGGAGGAAATAGGTATTTTGTGTCTTTTGTGGATGAGTTCACAAGAATGACGTGGGTAACTCTCATTAAGTTTAAGAATGAGGTGTTTACAGAATTCCAGAAGTTCAAGGTGAAGGCTGAGAAGCAGAGTGGTCAGAAGATAAAGATTCTCAGAACGGATGGTGGAGGCGAGTATAACTCTACAGAATTCCAGAAGTTCTGTGATGATAATGGAATTGAGCATGAAGTTACTGCTCCCTATACTCCTCAACACAATGGTCTTGCTGAACGTAGAAACCGTACTTTGCTTGATATGACGAGAAGTATGCTTAAAGAGAAGAAGCTTCCTCATAATCTATGGGGAGAAGCTGTTGCTACTGCAGCATATGTGCTCAACAGGTGTCCAACGAAGAGGCTGAAGGAAATTGTTCCTTTAGAGAAGTGGACTAAAGAGAAGCAAAGTATTAGTCATCTGAAGGTTTTTGGTTCTGTGTGTTTCAAACACGTTCCAGAAGCTAGAAGGAAGAAGCTGGATGATAGAAGCAAAGTGATGTTATTGGTAGGGTACCACAGTACAGGTGCATACAAGCTCTATTGTCCAGAGACTAACAAAGTTGAAGTCAACAGAGACGTCATTGTGAAGGAATCAGAAGTTTGGGATTGGAAAGAGTCTCAACCAACTTCTGATGTAGAGATAACTTTTGAAGAAAAATTAGAGTCAGAAGATGAATCTTCTGAAGACGAGTCAGAAGATGAAGCATCTTCTGAAGATGAGTCAGAAGGAGAATCTGATTCTGATCCAGATTCTGATGATGATCCAGATTCTGGTGGTAGTCATGATTCTGGAAGGGAAAACTCTGAAGACATAGGGTCTGGAGGACAAGCTTCTGGAGATGATCATGGAGGTGGTGACTCAGGAGTAGCTGACTCTGAAGTAGCTCAGCGACCACAAAGAGTCAGAACTATACCAAGAAGGTTTGCAGATTTTGACATGTTGCACGACACAGAAGTTGACTCAGAAGGAGAGGTCATTCAGTGCGCCATGTTAGTAGATTCTGAACCAGTGAGTATAGAAGAAGCGCTCAAGAAGAAGGTCTGGCTAAATGCCATGAAAGAAGAACTTGAGGCTATAGAAAGAAACAAGACTTGGAAGCTGACAGAACTTCCAAAGAAGAAGAAAGCCATCAGCGTCAGATGGGTTTTCAAGGTAAAGCTAAAACCAGATGGATCAGTTGGTAAACACAAAGCGAGGCTAGTGGCTAGAGGTTTTCTTCAGAAACCTGGACTAGATTACTTTGAGGTGTTTGCTCCTGTAGCTAGACATGAAACAATCAGGCTGGTGATTGCGTTAGCTGCGAACAGAGGATGGTCCTTGATGCATCTGGATGTAAAGTCTGCATTTCTGAACGGTCCATTACAAGAGGAGGTATACGTGTCACAACCCCCTGGCTTTGTGAAAAAGAATAAGGAAGGGATGGTGTACAAATTACACAAAGCTCTATATGGACTGAAGCAAGCGCCCAGAGCTTGGAATTTGAAGATTGATTCATTTTTCAAGAAGCAAGGGTTTCAGAAGTGTGAGATGGAATATGGAGTTTATGTGCAACATTCTGGAAGCAATATGATTCTGCTGTGTCTGTATGTTGATGACATATTGCTTACAGGGAGTTGTCCAGAAGATCTGATGAAGTTCAAGAAGGTGCTTATGAATGAGTTTGAGATTACAGACCTTGGGAAAATGTCATATTTTCTAGGGATGGAGATTCTGTACTCAGAAGATGGTATCATTCTGCATCAGTTGAAGTATGAGTTAGAACTTCTGAAGAAATTCAAGTTGGAGAATTGCAAAGCTGCTGTTACACCGTCAGAAGTGAATCAGAAGTTGGACTCTGATTCTGAAGGGGAAGATGTTGATGCTACGGTATTCAAACAGCTGGTTGGTTCTCTAAGGTATTTGTGTAATACCAGGCCTGATATATGCTATGCAGTTGGATTGGTTAGTAGGTTCATGAGTAAACCTAAGTGGTCCCATTACCAAGCTGCTGTCAGAGTCTTGAGATATGTCAAGGGAACTCTGAAGTTTGGCATATTGTTTCCTTCTGGGAGAAAGGAAGAATCAGAGTTATTGAGTTATTCTGATTCTGATTGGTGTGGAGACAGAGTTGATAGAAGGAGTACTTCTGGATATTTGTTCATGTTTCTGGGAAGCCCTATCTCTTGGAGTTCCAAGAAGCAACCTGTTGTTGCTCTATCAACCTGTGAAGCTGAGTACATCGCAGGCGCTGTAGCTGCATGTCAAGCTGTGTGGCTTCTGAATCTATTAGAAGATCTGAAGATTAGAGTGAAGAAGCCTTTGAAACTGATGATTGATAACAAGTCTGCAATCAATCTTGCCAAGAATCCGGTGCTACACGGAAGAAGCAAGCATATTGAGACTAAGTATCATTTCTTGAGAAGCCAAGTCCAGAATGGAACATTAGAAGTTGTGCACTGTAGCACTCAGAAGCAAGTGGCAGATGTTCTGACAAAGGCGATCAAGACGGATCAATTTCTGCTCTTGAGGGATGGAATTGGCGTTGTCAGTTTTGATTGAAGAATATGAATTAAGGGATGGTATTGAAGAGTAATTCAATATTCAGAAGATGGACTGATCTTCTGATGGTTACTCAGAAGATAGTATTGACCAGAAGATGTTGTCTGGGTCCCATTAGCTTAGCTATTTAGTAGTAAGGGTACTTTAGTATTTAGAGTACTGTTTGTACCTTAGACTTGTTCACTAAGTTTACTGTTTTAGGGCTTATGTGGCAAGATTTTCTTTTCTTATAAATAGCCTTGTAGTAGCTGTCATTTATTAACAACGCAAGTAGAATACAACAATTATTCTCTCATCTCTTTTGCGCCGTTATTCTATTATTCTTTTTGTTACCATCTTTATTCATTGTGCACCAACAATATGTTTATTGATATTGTCACTAAGAGCAATCGATAACAAATATCAACACTTGAAATCTAGCAGGGTTAACCCCAACGACACAACATCAATACTCGACATCGAACCGATAACAATTATCACCATTTGAACTCTAACGGTGCAATATTAACGTTTGGTACGAAATTGTTTGGTCAAATTTATATTCATCATGATTTGTATGTATAACCGACTTTTGTTAATACACAAAATCATAACGAGTTGTTTATTCAAATGAACACTCAATTATGACCGTGTATAGCTTATAAATGCTAATCGAAAGAAGCCAATATATATCACATATACATATAAATGTGTTATTACAATAGTCATATTATTTAATTGATTCCTAATTCCTTTTAAACATACAAGACATAATATGATTCATAATCATATAAATCATATAATCACACACAAACTGATTCATGATTTTGTAAGTTGATAGGATACCACTGAAGATAAATTGCAATAAACATAGTTGATAAAAATACCTTATGAATGGTCATGAGTCAAGGATTGATTGACTACCTCTTATAGTTAAAAACCATTGATCGTCTAAATAAGTTGATCATGAGCACAACAAGAACGACAACGCCTCTACTTAGTCCACACGAACAAAATCTGAATAAGTGATTCATCTGTATGTAGTGCTAAGTTTGAACCAGCGAAAGTCTTAGAGGAAACACGAAAAATTGGAATCGTAGTGCATATAGGGTTTTCAGAATTCATTAATAAGTGACTGTCGCTTTGGTATATGAGTTATACTTATAACTCCATTTATACACATTGTAGGTTATGGTAGATCATGTTTCTCTGATTAGGGATAATGCATCGTAAGAATGCACTACCGAATCATAAATAATCTTATTCATTTATTAATCTCTTGTCGATGTGTCATTATGTGTACGACCCTATAGGGTTTTTTAACGTTGACAATAATAGTAAATTGTTTATTTATGATCAGTGCATTTTGATGCACATTCCTCTACGTTTGTACTTATACATTTCCATGGTTTGCTTGTCTTATTTTTGTATTTTATAATGTTTTTATATTTTAATTTATTTTTATTGTTATTTGATTTTCGTATTTAATTTTCAGCTTTAGCAATCTGCACGGAAACGATCATAACTAGAGTTTCAGGAGTCCGATTGAGGTGTTCTAATAATCGACGGAAAGCTAAGGGAAAGAGCTACAATTCTTATGTTGGAGTCGAAGTCAGAATCGGACTGTAGAAGGGCCAGAAAATTCGTTGAAGTTGCAGCACTAGTTTTAGTTAAGTTTCGGGTCAATTAGTTTTGGGCCTGGGTCGTATGTTTGACCCAGTTGGATTGTAAAACGGGTCGTGCTATTGTCCCTTAGGTTAGCAGCCGTGGTACGGTAGCATTCATCTTCCATTCACAAAATTTTCCAAGCTTTTGACGATCCTGTAATGGAGAACTAATCCTAAGGGCTAATCTGCCGAATTCGAATTCCACAAAACTTTGAGGTTATTATTACTTTCAATTTAATTCAGTTCCTTTCCAATTTGTTATTTGATTTCGTTTGCTTAATTCGTTCTTATAGAATATATTGGTTTTAATTCGATTGATGCATGTTCCTTACTTTAATCGCGTTTAAACTTAGCTTATTCGTTAATTCGCGCTATCGATAACCGTTTGCTTAATTCGGTGAACCGTTTGCTTAATTCGGTGATTAGGAACATAACTCGTGTAGTATTGTCGACGCTTGTTTCATCAATATTGCAATCGAATAGGAATTGGTTCCGCTTAGGGAATTGAAATTGTAATAATCAATGATAAGTTGGAAGTAGAACCGGTAGATTAACCTGTTATAAGCACTTATTTCAAAACAGCTTATTTTCATAATCACTTTTGATAATCATTTTTTTCGACCAAACCAAACCCCCCCAATTCGATTTCAGTTAGTAATAAATAAGAGTCCTTGAGAGACGATACTCGAGTTACCGTTACCGTCGTTACTACAGTTTTGCAATTTAACTCGTTTTTGACCCGCGCGCGACAGCGGATCAAATTGGCGCCGTTGCCGGGGATTCTTGTTATTATTAATCATTTTTAGAGTCATAGGTTTACTGTTCTCGCGTTTAGGCTGTAGTTTCCTCACGGTTTAGGTCAGTCCGCGTTTAGAGTCGAAAAAGTCAGTTTTTGCAAAAATTGTATTCGATAGTAAAACGTTTTTTCCTACTGGAAGTAGAAAAATCGTGCGATCAATACTCCCTTACTCTTCTAGAGTAAGGGAATTCGACCCAAAATCGCCAAATTCATCGTTTTTCTATTTTTAATGAATTTTTTACTGTTTTTATAGAGTAAAAAAAATCCAAAAAAATTCCCAAAATTCTTATTTGTCTTAATTATATTAAATTTCGTGTTTTTATATTTTTCTGAATTTAGTTTAGTCGTTTTTATTCTTTCTATTCGTTTCTGCATGTATGGGACATAATCGGTATTTCGGTGTTTGTTGAACCCATGGCTGAACAAAGAAATTTGACGCAGTTGGGTGCCCCTGATGCGAACTATAATGTTTTATGCATTGAGTATCCTGCGGATGAGGCACCTTTTGAATTGGAATATGGTTTAACACATTTGTTGCCTAGCTTTAGTGGTTTTGCAGGAGAGGATTCGCATAAGCATCTGAAGGAATTTCAGGTTGTGTGCTCTGCACCTTCCGAACCTTCACTAGAGGATATTGTCAAACAAATGGCTGCAAATAATCTTCAGTATCAACAACACATAGATTCTACTCTTCAGACTTTGCAAACACATATTGGACAACTTGCCACTTTGATGAATGCCATGCAGCAAGCTCAAGGATCAAACCAACAACCCTTGGATGAGAAATCTATTTTTCAAATAGAGTTTCTTTCTGAAAATGTTGATGATATTTGTACTGATTCGTTTGCAGATAATTTTCCATCATTGTCTGGTTTTGATGATGTTTACTCTTGTGATGTTTGTACTAACACTAATATTTGCTCTGTTTGTGCTGAAATTGAGCTTGCCTTGCAAAATGATATTCTTACTGCAGATGAGGTTGCAAATGAAGTTGTTCATGTAGATGAAGCTCTCGACACCCCGGCTTCCCGGAACAAACCATCCATTGAACAACCACCTTCCCGAGAGCTGAAACAAATTCCTCAAAATCTTAAATATGCTTATTTAGAGATGAATGAAAAACTTCCGGTTATAATTTCTTCTAAACTTTATTTTGATCAAGAAAGTAAGTTTTTGCAGGTTTTGAAGAAGCATAAGAAAGGAATTGGATGGACTTTGATTGACATTCTTGATATTATTCCATCATGTAATGAGCATAAGATCTCACTTTCAGATGAAGAAAAATTAGTGAGGCAGCCCTTTCAACCATTGATCTTTGATGTTGTGATAAATGGCATCACTTTCACGTGCGCATTCGACACTTTTACTTTTCAGAGATTGTTCTTTGATCCTGGAATAAAAGGCGAAGGCACTAAAATAAATCTCAAGGTCAATGTACACCGTATTAGGCTATTCCATGAGAGCCCTACTTTGGAAGGAGAGATTGTAAAAGAGGTTTCACTAGCAAAGGCTGTTTATGCGATCACATATCCTCCTTGAATACTCGGGTGTGTTCTTTCCTTTCTCTCACTCTTACTTTATATTTGAGTTCTTTTCATTGAGGACAATGCTTGTTTTAAGTGTGGGGGAGGGAATCATTTATTTTCTTTGCTTTTGTTCTTTGTTTTATTTTCTTTTGTTTTCTTGTTTTGTTTTCAGTTTAAAAAAATAAATAAATATGCATCGTTTTGAAAGTTTTAGGCTATAGACTGATTTGAGTCGAGTTTGCGGAGACTTGGAAAAATTCATAAGATCGGTATCATTCTAACACCATGAGTCTCCTGCATATGGAAATTGATTTAAATTTTTTATTATGTTTTAGCCTTAATTCTCATTCTCTGACAGCTCTTGAGTAGTTTATTTCAGCAGTCGGCACCATCTCTCACACACTTTACGCAGGGAAGCCGATGAATATAAGTGAATGTTCCGAAAAAAAAAGAAGATAATACACCTTCTAAGTTTGGTGACCCTCACCGGGTCACTTAACCCAACGGTTGTGTAATCTTCAAAAAAAAAAAAAAGATTTCAAAACTCTTTGTTAGTTGGTTTAGCGGTTTCTGGTGCTGAACTTGGTAGGGAGGATTACGGTCCAATCCCCCGCAACTACATCTGAGTAAGCAAAAGGGTTATGCCACGTAAGTACTGGAACCCCATGCAAAAAAGGGATCAGAGTCACTAACCGGTAGTCCTGCTATAAGTGTGTGGAGATAACGGGCTTAATGTGATTGCGCCTGAATGAAAAAGAGCAAAAAGGATGAGTAAGTTAGGCTATGGTATAATAATATGAAATGAATTGGTTTGTGTATTTAGGAGGCTTATGTCTGCATATCTGTGGTTAGTGTTCTTATGATGTCCTTAGTGTGCAAGATTAGTACCTGTCGATGCAAACTTACCCGAAGAAGATTTGTAGCCTAGGATGAGTAACTGTTGATGTATTTGTGCTTTCTTTGTTTTGTTTTTCATTTTGCTCGGAGTGCAAAAGTTCAAGTGTGGGGGAATTTGATCAGTGCATTTTGATGCACATTCCTCTACGTTTGTACTTATACATTTCCATGGTTTGCTTGTCTTATTTTTGTATTTTATAATGTTTTTATATTTTAATTTATTTTTATTGTTATTTGATTTTCGTATTTAATTTTCAGCTTTAGCAGTCTGCACGGAAACGATCATAACTAGAGTTTCAGGAGTCCGATTGAGGCGTTCTAATAATCGACGGAAAGCTAAGGGAAAGAGCTACAATTCTTATGTTGGAGTCGAAGTCAGAATCGGACTGTAGAAGGGCCATAAAATTCGTTGAAGTTGCAGCACTAGTTTTAGTTAAGTTTCGGGTCAATTAGTTTTGGGCCTGGGTCGTATGTTTGACCCAGTTGGATTGTAAAACGGGTCGTGCTATTGTCCCTTAGGTTAGCAGCCGCGGTACGGTAGCATTCATCTTCCATTCACAAAATTTTCCAAGCTTTTGACGATCCTGTAATGGAGAACTAATCCTAAGGGCTAATCTGCCGAATTCGAATTCCACAAAACTTTGAGGTTATTATTACTTTCAATTTAATTCAGTTCCTTTCCAATTTGTTATTTGATTTCGTTTGCTTAATTCGTTCTTATAAAATATATTGGTTTTAATTCGATTGATGCATGTTCCTTACTTTAATCGCGTTTAAACTTAGCTTATTCGTTAATTCGCGCTATCGATAACCGTTTGCTTAATTCGGTGAACCGTTTGCTTAATTCGGTGATTAGGAACATAACTCGTGTAGTATTGTCGACGCTTGTTTCATCAATATTGCAATCGAATAGGAATTGGTTCCGCTTAGGGAATTGAAATTGTAATAATCAATGATAAGTTGGAAGTAGAACCGGTAGATTAACCTGTTATAAGCACTTATTTCAAAACAGCTTATTTTCATAATCACTTTTGATAATCATTTTTTTCGACCAAACCAAACCCCCCCTAAATCGATTTACTTTTGGTTAATAATCAACGAGAATCCTTGTGATACGATACGCGAGTCACTTGTCGCTTTCTACGGTTTTTTTTCAAAACTACTCGTTTTTGATCCGCGCGCGACAGCGGATCAATTTACTATTATAACAGAGAGCGGCGTCTAGCAACACATGAGTGTTACCCAAGTGACGAGAATGTCACATGATTTGATATGACCTTTCTTTGATAATGATCACTTGTATACTTACTCTTATGCTCTTATATCTCTATTGAACACAAGACATAATATGTATGTCCTTGTATAGTCCAATATTATAATCCTTGATACCTGAGTATACATAGTAACGATAAATAAGTTTAATATCTTATATTGACTCATTCCAACATGGCCATGCATTTTTACAATCATACTTGATCAAGGGTCTCGTAGATATTACTCCTGCATATGTAGGAGGGGAAAATCCCATATAGATTGTCTATGTCCTTTCAAATGATTTGCTGAGTAATGAGTACCTAATCAACCGAATTTATAATTGGATTGTTGTAGACAAAATTTGGCAGTACTAAAGTGATCAAGTCTTCATGTATGTCTTATAGCGATTCAGGCCAAAGGGTGACATACATCATTATCACTATGAGAATAACTTATAACACTTACACAACCCATTATGTAGTATTCTTATGGTAAATCCATCTAGTATAAATATTACTCTTATTCATGACTTGTGAAATATTGTCATTTCTCTACTCACATAATAGTCTCTTCATATTATTGTTATCCTATTTGCCTGCAATGATCTCAACAATGAGTGGCGAATCTCTCAATACACAAGTTGGCATCTTATAAATCAATGATCGCTTGGAAATAGGTCAATTTATCTACTACATCATTGAATAAAGTGGATTAGATTAACTGAGTTCTTCGTGAACGAGATCTTTGGTGACGACGTGAGAAAGGTCGAGGGGATTGGATAAACGGACAAGTATACGCTTTTCCTGCCACCAGGAAATTCGAAGAAGACCCATTGTACGTGAGTATTCTTTCATCTTCGTTGTGACTCCCTCCGACCAACAAAAGTAATGATTGATTTTGTTTAACCATTGACAATGCTTTTTGCATACTCGACTTAAAACTCGAATTAGTTTTACCGAGTCTCATAGTGGGTGCAATATGTTCTTGTTCTCAACGAGATACATAAAAAGTACATTTTTTGACGGTATACCTGTTACCTGTTTGTCTTTTATGAAATTTGTCTTGTTCTTTCTATACGGATGATTTTTTGGTAGAAATCTGCGGTGACAGTCAAACCACGAGCTTTTCCCCCCTTTATCCAACGTAAACGCCTTGGTGTATCTCATAAAATGCAGACAACCCATTCTGCCATGTGTACCCCAACCAGACAACATGCCATATGCTGGAAAGTCGTTGATGGTCCACATCAAGGCAGCTCGCATAGTAAAGTTTTTTTACGTGATATATCATAAGTCCATTCTCCACCAATCCACAACCTCTTCAAATCATCAATTAAAGGTTGTAAATACACATCAATTCCGGCTTTTGGACTCGAAGGTCCTAGAATGACGCACGTCAAAAACATGTATGGTTTTGTCATGCACATCTCGAGAGGGAGGTTGTAAGGGGTTACAATAACTGGCCAACAAGAATACGCACTTCCCGACGCTTGAACATAAGGAGCAAAACCATATGAGCATAATCCAAGCCTGACATTTCTAGGTTCTGCGGCAAAATCAGGATGTATTCGATCAAAGTGTTTCCATGCCTCGCCATCAGATGGATGCCGCATAGTGCCTGGACTTGTTTTATTTGTATGATGCCATGTCATTTGACTTGCACTGTGCATTGAAGCAAACATTCTTTTTAACCTTGGAATTATCGGAAGATAAAACATGGACTTTACTGCTACACGGTCTTGATTAGTGTTAATGGATCTACTGCGAACTTTATATCTTGGACTCATACAAAATTTACATTCCTCCAACAATCCATCTTTAGTACAAAACTCATTGTCATAAAACAACATACAACCATTAATGCAACAATCAATCTTTCTTACTCTTAAGCCCAACTTCGACACCAACTTCTTTGCTTCATAAAATATTGTAGGTAAGTTGTCTTTCATTGCAGTTGAGTCCAACATCATTTTTACAAAGAATTCCAAACACTGATCAGGAACATTCCAATTTGACATGGCGGCCAATAATCTCACACACATTGATAACTTTGAGTCAGACGAACCGTCAAACAACGACATATTCATCTCATTCAACAACTGATAAAATCTCTGCGCTTCCTCGTTCGGCATCTCTTCCCCATCAAAATCTTCAGGTTGATTATAGGTCACGTTCACACCAAAAGCATCCTCAACCATGTCACCGATCTGATTAAAGTTTTCCTCATATTCAATAGGCGTTCTTTCCTCATATTCCATTGGCGGATGACTACTTGAAGCATTCGTACTACTAGTCTCTGGTACGTTACTCGACAATTTTTCACCATTAAACGTCAAAACCCAATAATTTTCCATGAAACCTCTTCTATACAAATGTCTGACCACTTCCTCTGGGTCACTAATTATAGGTCTACATTCACATTTAAGACAGGGACACCTAACTCCTCCTTCGCTTCGACAATATTCTTGAGCAAACGCCCACCTGATAAACCCGTTAACTCCTTCTATAAAATTGGGTTTAAGTGCACGTCTTCCTGGTTCCACTCTATCGTACATCCAACTACGATAATACAAATAATATTCCATACTGCACATATATCCAATCATTCTCTTTTTAGTAACAATAATTAAACATTTACTTATATCAACTATAAGTAAATAATTTTCTACAATCTAACATTCTAACAATATATACATTCTAACATTCTAACAATATTATATACTTTCTAACATTCTAACAATATATACATTCCAACAATAATACATATTATATATAATATTTTCGTTTTTATTAAATCTATAATTATAACATTCTAAAAATTATAACATCCTAATATTCTATAATTATAACATCCTAATATTCTGTTTTTATATACATTCTAAAAATTATAACATAAAATCTGTTTTTATTAAATCTATATATGTTTCTAATTAGATAAATTAATAATCACATATAAAAATCTAAATTATATATCAAATCTATAACATAATCACATCAAAAAATCTGAAAAATTAGATAAATAAAATTAAAAAAAAAACCGGAATGAACTTGAACAATATTTAGTGAGATCTTGTAGTTGAATCAAAATCAGAAATTTTTGAGTTTCACCTACACATATATTAAATCAAAATCAGAGTGTAATATATTCTTAACAAAAAATTAAAAAAAAAATTAACAAGAACAAGTGAAGATTGAAGATTGCATACCTTTAATTGGATGAGGATTGTATGAAAATAAAAGAGAAATTTGAGAGAGGAAGAGATGGTGGGTTGAAGAGGGAGGAGAAGAAAAATCTGGAAATGGGGTTTCTGGAAAGAGAAACGAAACGCGAAAGGGTATAATACATTTAGCGACGTGATTTTCACGTGTCTAGTTAGCGAAATGAAAATCACGTCGCAACATCCTAACAGATATAAATGTGTCAGTCAACTGCACACATGACTGCATTAAGTGGTTGGCGTGATATACAAAAAAGTTTGCGACGTGATATACACGCCGCAACACAAAATATTGAAAATTTGAAATTTCCCCCTTTGAAACGTCAGTCTACTTTGCTTAAGTCAGTCTACTTTGCATTTATTTTATTTTATTTTAGTGGTTGCGACGTGTTTTTAACTTCGCAAATATTTTTATAAAATAATATTTCTGACACCCCATGTGCCAACGTTGATTTTAATTTTTTAATATTAAAAACTTATAGTGACATGATTATCACGTCGCAACTCACTTTTTTGTGCCACGTGATAATCACGTCGCAAATTCAGGTGGCTATAACACACTTTTCTTGTAGTGGTAATCCGAGACTAAAGAACCTAGATGTGTATGTTTTTTCTTTTGTTCTCTTGTTCAACATCTCTATTTATAAATGCTCTCATAAGGAGTTAGTGGAGAAGTTAGTGTTCTATTGGATCTCCCTACTATCTCCTCTCATGCCAAGTCCAAAGACATATATTTAACCCAGTCCTTTACATACTACCACTCGGATCATGAGTTACTCAATTTGGATAGTGGACCTATAGGTTTTGAATGCTATGAGCCAAGTTAATGATAAAAATATGACAATCCACTTATAAATATCAAATGTATATAAAGATGAGCATGCTGCATTGCTATATATTTTTAGTGTTGTCATGTTCTTGAGCCATGAGTTTAATTGTCCTACATGCATCACTTTCTAGAAACAATACAAGTTAGGTCAACACAACTTCTTCACTGATCAATCTTCTAGCTAGGATTCATGTGCATATATGTCTGATAACACATGAGATTGCATTACAAGTTTAGTTAAATTTTCATCATACTAAGCTCACACAAAGTTGATCAGATGTAAAACATTGAACACATATTATCTTATTATAGTAAGGTTTATCAAAAGAAAAAGTTATAGATATCTCTTTCATGTAGAAATGAAGAGAATCATATTTATTTGCATTGTTTGAAAGTTGACATGACCAACTTGAGATGTACTTACTTTTTATTATGTTAAGATTTAGTAATTTGAATGTCTTAGACATTATAAATGCTGCATTTTTCTACAATAAAAATGGATCTAGCATATAGAATTGGATTAGAACTAGCTGGTATAATTCATCTTCACTCTTGATTCCTGAATCATAATTTTCAAGAGCCTGATGTTTCCTGCTCTGCATCTTCATATGCAGAGAAGCCGCTTACTCCTTGCTTACTTTCCCAATCTTCTTTTTCCATCTCAAGACTTCTCTTGTGCTCTAAAAAAATGATATTAGACGTTAGTGTTTCAGTGTCGGTGCATGATTATTAAACTCTACGAAATAAACCATGTGGCGTAGTTCAAAATGAAAGATTACTTTTTCGTGTGATTGCTTGTCGAGTCATCGCTAAGAAATCGTCCCATTTGAATTTGCGTAGCTCCTGCTTCTCTTCCTCTGGAAGGTCGAAATTGGGCTCTCTCCCACACATGAAAGCAGCCCTATAGAAAAAATAGATATTCTTCAAACTAAGTAGATCACAGCTAAAATAACACTCTCTCGGGTTCTATTTATAATAAAAAGTTCCCTTTTTAGATTCATTGAATAAGTAGTGTATCTGAACTATATATATAGACCAGATACGTTGGTTATTCAATGAATATAGCAAAAGAGACCTTGAGCATTACAATGCCAACCAATTTTATACTGTCTTCATTCAAGAAATTCAAGCATTAACAATAGATTTCCGATAACAACACATGTTTCATGTCGCAGCAATTACATTTAACTATTCAATTCTTTTAAATTTGTATCCGTGTTGATATGTCAGTTTCGTGTCTGTATCCGTGCTTACCTGTCATATAAATGAGCAGCTTCTTCTTGTGATCCAACCGTCCCTAGGTGAATCTGTTTTTTGTCAACTTTTATCGCTGCTTGCCACTTCATATTTTTGAAGTAGACGCCTCTCATGGATGCATCCTGACTATGCAAAGTCTTTCTCCTATGTCGCTTCCTACGTTTGACAGGAGGTCCTGCTAAATAATCGGACAGAATTTCCATTAAAAACTAAACCAGACATAAACAGAAAATGCGAAGAAAAAAATAACCTAGTAAACAACTAACCAATGGTTTGTTGAATGGTTTGATCTTTGGATGAGCTTGAACCAGAAACATTCGATGAATCTGGTTCTTCTTGCACAACGGTATTCTGGTAAACGTAAAACAATTCAGTATAAGTTCTTGGATGTCTAAGATATAAATGCTAGATAGACGATCATATATACAGTTATTTAGTAGTAGTAAACATGTTCCTACACAGTCCGGGATGCTTGCGTTATCCGAAAGCATAGGCTGTTCACTCTTTGGTTTAGCATGCCACGACGAATTCACAGAACCAGTTAAATTCTCGCAGTATAGAGGAAGAGGGGAAACAAAGGAACTGCTTCCTGCAAAGACGAAAACCGATTTGAAAATTAACTCAGTAAAGTGATAGATTCAAAAGCATGATGAATAAGTTCACCAACGTTTACCTGAGCATAGTCCCAAAAGTCTGCGCCTCCTTAAGCTTACCATTTTTAGTTCGTGTTTTTCTACCAAGTCGTCAAAGCATAACGGTTAACTTCTGGCCATACCAGCTTTTTCCTTCAATTTAGGAGGTAATGTAAATTGTAACTATAACACAAGTAGGAAAGTTTCAGGCAGATGAAATTGATTGTTTAGACCTATAGGAGAAGAAACAAGTTCCATAATCAGTTCAATGAAAACATTGATGCGAAATCAAGAACTAGATCACACACATACAAAGGTATGGCTAAACTCTTTGAATTTTGTGAAGTGCTTATAAAGTTGGCATGCTTTTACGCTAAAGATCAAGGTTTTAGAAAACTGCAAAAACGGTCACCACAAAACGGTATTGGAAGGTGCTGCTATCGTTATTTTTGTTTTTATGATAAAGAACAAATGGTGCTTAATTCACACCACGATGACGGCAATCAGTGGTGTAACACCTGTATCGAACGAAATCGCGAAAGCCTTTACGCGATTGCGATTTAAAACCTTGCTTAAGATCACACCACCTTGGCCAAATCAAGAAGGAAGAAAACATCATTCTTACCTATAATTAGACCTTTGAAAACATCATTCCAATTTGATCACAGAAGAACACATGAACAACCAACCCCTATTAAACCAGAAACATGATAAAACTAATTTCCAAATCGAAGAAAAAAACAAATCTTTTGAGAAAAACAAAGTTGATATCCTATTTAACATAATGAAACCAAACCCCCCCCCTTATAACCAAAATCATAAATCACAAACATAAACCAAAAAGACTTTCTCATTCTATGTTGAAGACAACTCTATCAAACCTACCACCTTTCTTGGAAAAGGGTAACAACAAGAACAAAAAAAGCCAAACCCATATTGACCACACACATTCATATCAAAATTCAAGAAACACCCATTAAAGGAAACAAAAGAAAGACCAAGACTTTACCATCAGTCAACTAAAAAAAAAACACTATCATATGATAATATACATGACCATAAAATAAAACTCATCATATAATAAAAAGAAAGAGAAAAACAAACAAAACGTACGGAAATGGAAAAAAACAAGTGATGAAGCCATTGTTATTGTTGTTGGTATAATTAATGAAAAGGGTGTGTGTACCTGAAAAAGGATAAGGTGATGATGAGAGGAGAAAGAAGGAAAGAAAGAGAAGGTGGTGAGAGTGTGGTTGTATGAGATAATGTGTGTGTTTTTGTTGTTGTGGCTCATGCATCTACCACCTTTTGTTTTTGTTATTGTTTTTTGTTTTTATTTTTGTTTTTGTTTTTGTTTCTCACTCCTCCTCATGTATAGGATGGTGATGAAATGGAAGATGGACGGTGTTGAAAAATTATGGTTGTTGAGAGAGAAAGAGAGAGTTATGTGAACGTAGGGATGTATAGTTGAGACTTTTATTATGAATGTTCAATGTCAATCATGCCCTTTTAGGACTCAACAGATGGAAATGAGGTTAGTTATAACTTATAGAGGAGATTATTTGGAATTACTATATTGCCCTTGAGAGGTTGTTGTTTATACTTTATTTTTGACTAGGAATATAGTATGAGTGTCAGTTGGTATTTTATCAACAAGGAAATGTGTTTGGAACTTCTCGGATTAAAGTTCTGTCGACATAACATAAGCATGATGGGTGGCTAAAGAAAATAGGGAGGGCCCAACGCAAAAATAATGACTCCAAAACAATTGCTTTAAGACCTAGCATATTACTTACACATTTGAAGCTAATCTTAACTTAGAACTTGTTTGCAAATTTGATATTACCAACATTATACCAATCCAAATAAATTCACATCGTGCTAATATTTTTGTTCGGGACCGGTTGCAATGTCCACAGTGAAAAAGCTCAAGATTAAATTTCGAGTGGGAAAACACACAAACACACAGATCAAGTTGGCGTTAGAGTGCTAGTCTTGCACGCCAGCCCTCTCTCAATTGCATCGGAAGTATAACTTCGCTACCTCACCTTTCATTTCTATTTCTTAAATGAATAGTGGCGCCGTCAATGAGAATCGACTTCTAATTTCCACTAGTTTCCACGAAAAAAAAGAATGTATCTCCATTAAAGATCCATATCTCTTTTTCTTGAAATTTTAACGATCTTATTCCTTGAAGCTTCAACCTCTTCCTCCAACATATCTATCATTTGAATAATTAAGCATGTGACATCCAAAGTCACTCAATATGTCGTTCAACGACATGTTGTTGCTGCATTCAGTGAAGCTACTAGAGTTTCGCCTCTTCCTCCTCATCCTCTCGCAAAAGGCGATATAATCCTACTGGTGTCTCCTTCTAGATCAACAAAACAAGATTTTGCTCCTCAAAGAGTCGGACAAGAAACATTCTAAGCTCTCTCATTATTCACACCCACATAAAAACCTTGTTTGACATGTGACTTCACATGCGAAAAGGGGAATGAATTGTGTGTTTAAAAAAAAATTGAGTTTGAAAAACTTTTTGAATTAATTTTAAAGTTTAAGAACATTTTTAGATTTTTTTTTTTAAAATAAGAAGCGAAAAATAAATTTCACTGAGTAAAGTGTTAAAATTAAAAGTTAAGGGAGGAGAGGAGACGCTAGGAGTTATACAGGTTTAGTAAAAAATGGCTTAGTCATGTCCCCAAGATTTGATCTTGAGAGTAATCAATAAACTTCAGAGCTTATAATAAGTTGAACTCTTGAACCTCCTTATATAAGAAAAATGAAGTTTGTGACTAACTTCCAAATAAACAAATAAGGAGAGAAGCAGTGAGTCTTTAATCCAAATGATGGATCAAAGCGGTTAGTCTTCTTTCCACAAGAAACTTGGAGAAGCTGTCTTCTAGCTTTAAACCAAGATTTTAACATCAGACAGAGCTTGAACCGAATGAAGACTTTTACACGGGTTGAGCATTCGAAGCGAAATGTGGAATTAATAACGGGTTAAATATACAACACCCCCTATAATGTTAGCGAGTTTTGATTTTAGCCCTTGGTAAAGTTTTTTTTTGTAATTTCCCCCTTGAAATTTCCAGATTCCTTCAAATATCCCCCTGACTGCCACATTGCAGCAAAGATTCTCTATTGCTGCCAACGTGGAAATATTTATTTTTAATTTTTTTTTTTGAATTTTTTTGAATTATTTCATAACTATATTTATTATGAGGGGGTATTTGAAGGAATTATTTTAAAGATAACCATATAGTACACTAGTAGAATTTACAATTCTTAGCCGAAAGGATTCTGAAGATTAAAGATAACCATTAGTGCACTCCATCAAGAGACAATACTTTATGGGAGGTAGCCTTCTGGGGAAATCAGGCCTCCGTGCCAGAGTTGATTCAACTGGAACAACTATGCTATAGAGAGAAGTCTTGAAGTCACCAGCTGGCATTTGGTACCAAGGACGAAGTGACATTCATACTCCTCCCGAGTTCCTCCACCATCATCATTCACTTGAACGTCATTCTTGAATGCAAGAATGACATGATCCAAATGCTTTGGCTCCAAAGCAAAAGAAGAACTCGCCATCTATTTGCAACATCAATAGCAGGATCCTAAGGTCTTTAGAGAAGCCTCTAAAGTTGCAGAGCTATGCTAGGACCAGGGACCCAAACAAACATGTTGATCATGTAAATAACAAACTTGATTACTACCTTACCCAAGGGGCGGAGATATGCAAGCTCTCTGCACAAACCCTTATCATAGTCGCGATGATGTGGTTCAAAACCCTCCCAAATGGGAACATAATTTTGTGAAAGGATCTTTCTGATGCCTTCATCGCTTGAAAAATAGAAATCGACGAACATGGCCGTACTTAGTGGGGTCACTCATTGAAAGAAGGAACCCCTGCATTAATACATTTACCGCTTTACAAAAGTGGCAGTAGCAGCGGGAGCACAAATGACGGATTAAAATGTTGGATGTTTTAGAAGGATTTGAGATCGAACAACATGTTTCGGGAAAATCTTGTGCTCAAGGGAGCCTGCAATCTGAGTGATTTATTGAATAGTGCTAAACCTTATATCAAATATGAAGATTGACTTTTGGCTAAGGAGGGAGATAGAGGGCGGAAAGCATGGAATTTTGGGTGTGGTCGAGCATCAGAAAGATATAACAGCCATTGTAGATAAGATGAGGATCGTGGACCCTAATCTAGGCTCAATGCCTACACTCCCTTGAACACGTTGAGGGAGAAAATTTGGAAATAGTGTGCTAATACTGAGTTCAAGGACACCGGGATCATGAATCCCCACCCAGACAGAGAACTATCTAGGATGGACAAGTCAAAATACTATTGTTTCCATAAGAGTCACGACCACAACATAAATGAATGTATCTATTTGAATGATGTCATAGAAGAGCTGATCAAGACAGGATAAATTATTTAGTACACTTAAGATGGTGACCAAAAAGAAAGTCACGACAATAAGAGAATATGTAGGAGCTGAGAAGATTCACTAAAGAAGAAATTTTCCCCTCACAGAGAAAACTCATACCTCAAGAAAGCTATTGACACTATGCTCAAAGAAGGAAAGATATCAGTTGTGAAGATGAGGAATACCAAAACAGAAAACTCTGGTATATTCCATCTATTATTAGATGTTTTCCAAGGGCAAAGACTTCTTCCAAGAGGATGATGAAGAGGAAAATTGTCGAGCAGGTGGTCGTGAGAAAATAAGAGGGGAAGGCTTCAATCTGGGAAATAGGGAAATCTATTCTTGAATTCTGGGATAGTAAAAAGGTAGACGGGATCTCAAAAATTATTTAATCTTTTCTTATTACTACCATATCCAGTTTAGATGTCCCCATGATCCTCAGTGACGGCGAAAGCTCGCGAGACATCATGTACGCATAGCTCTTTGAAAATCAGGGATTGAAGAAGTAGAAGCTATGACCATATGAAGGATCTGATTTTCAAGATTTCAATGGCACTTTAACTAATTCCTTGGGGTATATCAAGTTCATGTTCACCATGGGAGAACAAATAGATACAAGGACAGTGTACCTACTGTAACACCCCTCTAATACCCCGCGGCAATTAAACAAATATTAATCAGAGTAACATGTAAAGAGGTGCCATAATTCATAAATAAAAGAAAGCACACGTTCGACATATGTCATGCATTACTGAAAACATCTGTTTATAACTCATTAGACAAAAATCATGTTTACACAGCGGAATTGAATCATCAAATCAACATTACATCATTAATGTATCAGACTTCAAACAAAATGAACAAATAGAGTTATAAACGAAAACTCAAAACATCGCATTCCCAGTGTTACATCTATCAGAGCATGACACCGACACAAAACTAAACCGACTTATGAGCTAATCCTCACCAAGTCGCACCGCTATACTCAATCTGAAAATGACAACAAGTAAGGGTGAGTCTCATCACAGTTAACCAATATTATTGCATCATAAATAACAATATATCATAGTTATATCATTCACCCAATTGTTTCATATTCAGACTCATCATTGTCACACATCCACAAACATCAAGTCATCACATAACATATATAAATCATGTTATAAAATTATGCATATGTATGGGACTGGCACTATGCATGTGGTACCAACATCATCAATGGGAAAACCCACCGACCGATCTATCATCATCCAGATACGGCCCTGCCAGCACAGATTCCACATAATGGGAATCTTGCCCTTCACTGAATCCTCTCATCATTAGGATACAACCCTCATCAAATGATTATGAATGCATGCGAACACATATACAACATACTATCATCCTCATCATACTATGAGTAGCATCATCTTATACTCATTCATCATCATTCATCATCAATCATCATCATTCATCATCAATCATCATCATTAACAAGTATGTTCATAAATATATATATATATATATATATATAATTGTATCATTCAATAAAATCATATAACAATAATTCATTGAGATTCGTCAGTTCAAAAGTTATACGTCGTCAAACTTTCAAAATCATAAAACTGCAAAATCTACAGGTCACTTTGGCCATACGCGTACCAACAGGGCTAGAATTTCACAAAAACACACACCATACGCGTATGAGCAGATCCATTTTTCCACACAAAACACATGCATACGTGTACCAGCCAGACATACGCGTACCAGCCAAGTGCCATACGCATACCATACGCGTACGAGCAAGAAGTGCACGTTGATGCACATCTGGGGAGCTTACCATATGCGTATCAACCCCCCATACGCGTACCATGTGCGTATCATACGTAGATGGGCAGCAGTTCTTAGAATCTGCGACTTACCCATTCGTCTTCCTCGCGATTTCACCTGTACAACCTGCAATTTAGGTCTCAAACCAGAATTTTCACATTCTAACATCAGAGAATTCACCCAACATCAACAGTTTAAGATTCTACAATCGATTTTACTCATCATAACCTAAATCTATTCAGTTATTAGGGATTAACATGTCCAAAATTCCAATCCAAATGATGAACACAAAATGTAAAAATCCAGAATATAGAATCTATTGAATCCAAACAATACTCCTAATCCACACTATTATTCATAACACGATAATAGAGATTAAAAGGAGAGTCCCCCCTTACCTTATCCAAGAGTTCTTGATCTTTGGTCTCTTCCTCTTTAGTTCTTCTTCACGTTCTTCTTGTTCCCAAAACCTTCAGTCTTTCACGTTCTTTCTTTCTTTTCCAATCCCAATTATTTTATGAAAATAATAATAAAAATTTAGTAAGGAGCCTTACTACACTACACCCCCTCTCTTACTATCTCTCACATGGCCCAAATGCCATAAACCATTATTTTTCCATTATTTTCACAAAATCCTCAATAATTCTAATTATTAATCCAATATTCCAATTAAATTAAAATTAAAATTATACGGGTGTTACAACCCTCCCCCACTAAAAGAATTTTCGTCCTCTAAAACATACCTCAGGTAAAGAGTTCCGGATAAGAATCTTTCATATGGCTCTCTAGCTCCCAGGTAACATTTCCCTCAGCCGGTCCTCCCCAAGCTACTCTGACTAAAGCTATTTCCTTGCCACGAATTGCTTCAGCATTCGGTCTTCAATCCTTACAGGCAACGTCTCAACCGTTAAGTTATCTTTCACCTGTACATTATCTACTTGGATCACATGGGATGGATTCAAAATGTATTTCCTCAACTGAGACACATGAAATACATCATGCAAGTTTGCAAGCATCGACGGTAAAGCGATACGATATGCCACTTCTCCCACTCTTTCAGAAATTTGGAAGGGTCCAATAAAATGCGGAGTCAACTTCTTTGACTCCAATGTCCGACCAATTCCTGTCATAGGAGTAATTCTCATAAACACATGATCTCCCTCTTGAAACACTAGTGTTTTCCTCCTCTTGTCATGATAACTCTTATGACGACTCTAAGAAGCTTTCATCTTCTCCTGAATCATCTTAATCTTCTCCGTAGTCTGTTGTACAATTTCGGGACCAATCACAACACTCTCACTAGATTTCGTACCAACACAACGGCGTCCTACATCTCCTACCATACAAAGCCTCAAACGGAGCCATACCAATACTCGAATGATATCTGTTGTTATAGGTAAACTCAATCAAAGGTAGATAACTATCCCAAGCACCTCCTTTTTCCAACACACAAGCCCGTAACAAATCCTCTAACGACTGAATCGTCCTCTCAGTCTGTCCATCCGTCTGCGGATGATAAGCAGAACTCAATCTCAGCTTAGTACCCAAAGCTTTCTGCAAACCTTCCCAGAACTTAGACGTAAATCTCGGGTCTCTGTCTGACACAATACTTGAAGGAATACCATGTAGACTAACTATCTTCTCAATATACAACTGAGCCAACTTCTCCATCGAATAATCCATTCTTACCGGTATAAAATGAGCAGACTTCGTCAACCTGTCCACCACGACCCAGATAGCTTCACAATTCTTGACAGTTCTCGGTAAACCAGAAACAAAATCCATTGATATGCTATCCCACTTCCACTCAGGAATAAACATCGGTTGCATAAACCCAGATGGCTTCTGATGCTCAATCTTTGACTTCTGACACGTCAAACAAGAATACACAAACTCATCAATTTCTTTCTTCATTCCCGGCCACCAAAACAGCTTTTTCAAATCATGATACATCTTGGTAGCACCAGGATGAATACTTAAACCACTACGGTGTCCTTCTTCCATAATACGCTTTCGGAGTTCAGCAATATCAGGAACACAAACTCGATCACCAAACCTCAGTATACCATTCTCGTCGATTCTAAATTCACCACTCTTGCCTTGGTTAATCAAAGTCAACTTATTGATTGATTCAACATCAGCTTTCTGACCCTCTCTGATCTCTTCAAGAATACCACTAGTCAGCTTCAGCATACCCAATTTAACACTAGTAGGAGTACCTTCACACACCAAACTCAAGTCTCTGAATTGTTCAATCAAATCCAATTCCTTCACCATTAGCATAGACATATGCAAAGTCTTCCTACTCAATGCATCAGCAACTACGTTTGCCTTACCGGGATGGTAATTCAAACCAAAATCATAGTCTTTGAGGAATTCTAGCCACCTTCTCTGCCTCATATTCAGCTCCTTCTGATCGAAGAGATACTTCAGACTCTTATGATCACTTAACACTTCAAATCTCGAACGATATAGATAGTGTCGCCACAACTTCAAAACAAAAACCACAGCTGCTAACTCTAAATCATGAGTCGGATAATTCCTTTCATGCACTTTGAGTTGTCTAGACGCATACGCGATCACTTGTTGATTATGCATCAATACACCATCTAAACCCATCAACGAAGCATCACAATAAACCACAAATGATTCTGTCGGATTCGGCAATATCAAGATAGGAGCACTAGTCAGCCTCTTTTTCAGCTTTTGGAATCCTTCTTCACACTTTGCATCCCAAATAAGAGCCTGTCCCTTCCTGGTTAATTTATTTAACGGCAACGCTAACTTTGAAAATCCTTCAATGAACTTTCTGTAGTAACCTGCAAGACCAAGAAAACTACGAATTTCTGACACTGACTTCGGAGCTTCCCACTGAGATACCGCTTCTATCTTTGTAGGATCAACAACAATACCACTCTTAGAAATTACATGTCCCAGAAAACTGACTTCTTCTAACCAAAATTCACACTTTGACAGTTTGGCAAAAAGTTGCTTCTCTTTTAACAGCTCTAACACAGTTCTGAGATGTTCCGCATGTTCTTTCTCATTCTTAGAATATATCAGGATATCATCTATAAATACCACTACGAACTTGTCGAGATAAGGATGAAAGATCCTGTTCATATACTCCATAAAAACACCAGGTGCATTAGTAACTCCAAACGGCATTACAGAATACTCGTAATGCCCATACCTTGTTCTAAAAGCAGTCTTCTGAATATCATCATCTTTCACACGAATTTGGTGATACCCAGACCTCAGATCAATTTTGCTAAACACACGCGCTCCAACTAGATGATCCATCAAATCATCAATCCTCAGCAATGGATACCAATTCTTGATAGTAACCTTTTTCAATTGTCTGTAATCCACACACAGTCTCATCGAACCCTCTTTCTTCTTCGCTAACAAAACAGGCGCACCCCACGGAGAAACACTCGGACGAATGAATTTCTTCTCAAGCAATTCTTCCAATTGCTTCTTCAGTTCAGCCAACTCAGACGGCGACATACGATACGGTGCCATCGACACTGGACTAGTTCCCGGAACCAAATCAATAGAAAACTCTACTTCTCTCTCTGGTGGTAATTCATTCACATCTTCTGGAAAAACTTCTGGGAAATCACATACCACTGGTAGTTCACTACTCGACACTTTTTCTTTCAAATCCATCAATGCGAACAACATAAACACTATTGCACCATCTCCGATAGCTTCATTCAACTGTCTAGCCGTCATTTCCAGATTATTAGAACTAACCTCTTCGGGGAAAATTACCGTCTTCGCAAAACAGTTAATATGAACACGGTTGAATTCCAACCAGTTCATTCCCAGGATTACATCGAGTTGTTTCAACGGAAGGCACACTAAGTCCATCCCGAATTCTCTACCAAAAATGTTAACCGGACAATTCAAGCATGTAGACGAAGTAGTTACTGAACCCGACGCAGGAGTGTCAATAACCATACTTCCACTTATGTCAGATATCTCTAGATACAACCTCTCAGCACAATCCAAAGAAATAAAAGAATGAGTTTCTCCAGTATCAATAATCGCAACTAAAGGTGTGCCGTGAATGAAACACGTACCCTTAATCAATCTGTCTTCTGGAGTAGTCTCTGACCCTGTCAAAGCAAAAACCTTTCCTCCCGCTTGGTTCTTCTTTGGCTTTGTACAATTCGGACTAATGTGACCTTTTTCACCATAGTTGTAACAAGTCACAACCTTCTTCTTACAATCAGCAGCAATATGGCCCACTTGGTCACACTTGTAACACTTCTTCTGGTCAAGCTTACACTCGTTCCTATGATGTCTCATCTCACCACAATTATAACATCTGATACGAGCACTAGAATCTCCCCCTCTAGGTTTCTTCCAATCAGCAAACTTACCTCTACCATATGGCTTACCTCTATCCATATGTTTCTTCCCCTTTCTGTCAACCAACTCGCGAGAGTGAGATGACTTCAGCTTGATGTTATCCTCCTCAAAAATCCTGCTACAATCCACTAAGTCAACAAACCTCCGAATCCTCTGGTACCTAATGCCCTGCTTGATCTCATCACGAAGGCCATTCTCAAATTTGACACATTTTGGGAACTCACTAGCTTCATCATTGTTGTAGTGCACATAGTACTTTGCCAGCTCCACAAACTTTGCAGCATACTTGGGTACCACCATATTACCTCGAACCAGTTCTAGAAATTCAATCTCTTTTCTGACCCTAACATCCTCAGGAAAATACCTTCTCAGAAATTCCCTTTTGAATATAGCCCAAGTAACTTCTATACCATCAGCATCTAGTTCAGCTCTGGTGGCCAACCACCAGTCATCAGCTTCTTCAGACAGCATATGTGTGCTATACCTCACCTTGAGATTCTCAGCACAGTCGATGACTTTGAAACTCCTCTCAATCTCTTTAAGCCATTTCTGAGCACCCTCGGGATCATGCGTACCCTTGAAAAATGGAGGATTGTTCATCTGAAAATTCCCCAATTGCCTTTCAGCACCAATCCCTGCTCCTATAGCATTTCCTCCAAGCACACCAGCAATCATGCCCAGAGCCTCATCGATAGCATCATCGTTTCTTCCTCCACTTCCATCCATTGTTCCGCTTAACCATAAACAACCAGTCAGAACAAAAGTATCGACGAATAACTCGTATTAGTCGCATACACAGGAAAGACTGACACTAAGACTCTGGTGACAACGACCGACTATGCTCTAATACCACTATTATAACACCCCTCTAATACCCCGCGACAATTAAACAAATATTAATCAGAGTAACATGTAAAGAGGTGCCACAATTCATAAATAAAAGAAAACACACGTTCGGCATATGTCATGCATTACTGAAAACATCTGTTTATAACTCATTAGACAAAAATCATGTTTATACAGCGGAATTAAATCATCAAGTCAAAATTACATCATTAATGTATCAGAATTCAAACAAAATGAACAAATAGAGTTATAAACGAAAACTCAAAACATCGCGTTCCCAGTGTTACATCTATCAAAGCATGACACCGACACAAAACTAAACCGACTTATGAGCTAATCCTCACCAAGTCGCGCCGCTATACTCAATCTGAAAATGACAACAAGTAAGGGTGAGTCTCATCCCAGTTAACCAATGTTATTGCATCATAAATAACAATATATCATAGTTATATCATTCACCCAGTTGTTTCATATTCAGACTCATCATCGTCACACATCCACAAACATCAAGTCATCACATAACATATATAAATCATGTTATAAAATTATGCATATGTATGGGACTGACACTATGCATGTGGTACCAACATCATCAATGGGAAAACCCACTGACCGATCTATCATCATCCAGATACGGCCCTGCCAGCACAGATTCCACACAATGGGAATCTTGCCCTTCACTGAATCCTCTCATCATTAGGATACAACCCTCATCAATTGATTATGAATGCATGCGAACACATATACAACATACTATCATCCTCATCATACTATGAGTAGCATCATCTTATACTCATTCATCATCATTCATCATCAATCATCATCATTCATCATCAATCATCATCATTAACAAGTATGTTCATATATATATATAATTGCATCATTCAATAAAATCATATAACAATAATTCATACAGCTTCATCAGTTCAAAAGTTATACGTCGTCAAACTTTCAAAATCATAAAACAGCAAAATCTGTAGGTCACGCTGGTCATACGCGTACCAACAGGGCCAGAATTTCACAAAAACACACACCATACGCGTACCATACGCGTATGAGCAGATCCATTTTTCCACACAAAACACATGCATACGCGTACCAGCCAGGCATACGCGTACCAGCCAAGTGCCATACGCGTACCATATGCGTACGAGCAGGAAGTGCACGTTGATGCACATATGGGGAGCGTACCATACGCGTATCAACCCCCCATACGCATACCATACGTGTATCATACGCAGATGGGCAGCCTGCGATTTACCCAGTCGTCTTCCTCGCGATTTCACCTGTACAACCTGCGATTTGGGTCTCAAACCAGAATTTTCACATTCTAACAACACAGAATTCACCCAACATCAACATTTTAAGATTCTACAATCGATTTTACTCATCATAACCTAAATCTATTCAGTTATTAGGGATTAACATGTCCAAAATTCCAATCCAAATGATGAACACAAAATGTAAAAATCCAGAATATAGAATTTATTGGATCCAAACAATACTCCTAATCCACACTATTATTCATAACACGATAATAGAGATTAAAAGGAGAGCCCCCCTTACCTTAGCCAAGAGTTCTTGATCTTTGGTCTCTTCCTCTTCAGTTCTCCTTCACGTTCTTCGTGTTCCCAAAACCTTCAGTCTTTCACGTTCTTTCTTTCTTTTCCAATCCCAATTATTTTATGAAAATAATAATAAAAATTTAGTAAGGAGCCTTACTACACTACACCCCCTCTCTTACTATCTCTCACATGGCCCAAATGCCATAAACCATTATTTTTCCATTATTTTCACAAAATCCTCAATAATTCTAATTATTAATCCAATATTCCAATTAAATTAAAATTAAAATTATACGGGTGTTACACCTACAATTTCTGGTGGCTCCTTGTAAAAGCATCTATGACTCCATTCTAGACAGACCTTTTGTAGCAATGTTAGATGCGGTTGTTTCCCCAATCCATCTCAAGATAATGTGTAACAACTTCCATGATGAGCCAATAAAGATATGTACCGACTTATTTAGGATACACAAGACTTTACAACACAACAAAAAAAGACAATGGAAAAGATATGGAGATCAACGTTGCCTCGCTTATCACACACTTATGGAAATTAGGCTCCCAATAAGTAAATCAAATTACTTTGAATCTCCATATACATATGAGGACTTTGGATGTAAGTGAAATTTGACTACCACATTCCTAACTAATGCCCCTAGTGGCCAATAAGCAGCGGTGACACCGCTTAGTTAAACTTCCTTTACTATGATAACGCAAAATTATATCGTTTATTCAACTCGACTCGCGTGCATTTTAGTACTGTTTTTATTTATTTATGTCATATTATGCCGGTATTTCTATTGAATTTAAAGTATATGCTAACAAAGAGCCTCCATGTGAAGAAAGAAAGAAACTAGGAAGAAACAGGGAAGAAATAAGAAAAGAACAGAAAATGGTGTTTCTAGGTCCCCAGCTTCTACAACCTAGTTGAACGCAACGATGTTTTTCCAATTAACTCGGTCAACAAAGTTACTTTCAAAGAGGTCTTCACTGAGCGATGGATCTCAAATTGACTTCTTTGGGACTACTCCCTCGAGATCAAAATGACTATACCAGTCTCCTATCATAAGTTGCACTCAAATCCGGGTTAGGATTTATCTCACCACAAGGGGGAATCAAGCCCTTTCCCAATACAACCAACAAAAAGTAACAAGTATATACATAGGCAGTTCAAAATAACAGTATATACAATAATAATAACAGTATAAACAAATATAGGGTCAGCCCTTCTTAGGAACAAATGAATATCCCCAACAGAGTCGCCATTTTTCAGTAGCAGTGAAATTTGTGAGACTAAAGCCATTGAATTGACTTAGTTCATATGTTTTAAACAGAGTCGCCACCGCGCTTTATTGTTTCCAAAGAAAATGGGATAAATAGCGAATAAAACCAACAAAAGTTTTTTAAAATCAAAACTAATAAAATTATCAAAGATTTGGGTAAGGGGGTTTGTTATGTTAGGGGGAGATTTTAAGAACCCCTCACATCTATGGTACTCCATAGGAACCTCTTTGAAAATACTGTCATTATTGTTGTTGTTATTAAAACTATTTTTGTGTTTATGTTTTTTTTGTTTAAATAGAGTGGAAGGATGAGAAAAGAAGTTTTTGAAAGTGAGATCGATAAGACATCGCATCTTAGGCCTACATACCCCTTTAACAATAGGGAAGTCAGAGCTTTTGTGGTTCCTTTTAAAAGGAAAATAAAAGGGCCAAGTGGCCAAAATATTTTTGGGTGTTGAGTTTTAACAATACTCAACGGGTTTTTTAAAATGTCAAGCTTTAACAATACTTAACAAGTTTTAATAAAAGAGAGCCAAGCTTTAACAATACAAGGCCCATTGGTCTAAGAGCAGTTTCACCGGGAATAATGCTCCTCTTAGTACCAAGATTTGAAAAGGGTTGGTTGAGCTTTAAAAATACAAAACCAAGGGTTGATTTTAAAAAGGTTGAGCTTTAACAATACAAAACCATTTTCAAAAACAAGTGGGGTACAAAGCTTTAACAATACTAAGCACAAAGTAAAAGAGATTGGAAAAGAGATTGAGTACCTTAACAATTTTAGTCAATACCATTCCCATTCCTTTGGATTTTTCAACAACAACTTAAGCAATGAATACCTCAAGTGTGTGTGATAACATGTGTCACAAAAGTAAACAAGTGAGTATAACAAAGAGATCAATGTAAACTCAAATGATAATGGGTAAAAGCATGTTTGTACCTTAGAATTATTTCATGTATGAATGAATATGATATGATGATGGATGGACAAATATCTCATGCATATGGTTAGTGAACAAAGTATATATACAATGATAATACAATGGATAAAGTATAAGTGTACAAAGATAAAATCAACAAGTATATATAAATAATCAAAGACAATGATCAAAGCAACAAGTTATATTAAAATGGCATTTCTTTGGGATCAAAATATCAAAGGATCATGAGATTAGGGTTTTGGTTATGTACACCTAAGCCTAATCATTTTCTAAAGTTGTGCAAACCCTAAGTGAGAAACTAAGGGATCATGGCATGAACTTCAAAGGAAGCTAGGGTGAGTCCTAAAATAGTCACACAAATTTATCAAGACATTTGGTGAAGAAAACATTTTTTTGTTTTTGACTAAAAGGCCTTAAAATCAATTTCCTCCCTATTTTCTCCCTGACCAGATTTAATTTTTTTTTGAGTTTTTGTTTTAGGAAATCGATTTCCCATAATGGGGTAATCGATTTCCCCTTCGAAAAAAGCAGTTTTCTGCTGCAGAATGACATTTTTCTAAAAATTCAAATCTTTAAAAATGGCAACTCTCTCATTTCTCAACCAAATGCAAAAATGCAAAGATCAAAGTTGCTTAAAATTTCACAAGGAACTCAACCATGTGCTTAAAACAAATTAATATTGATTGTAGCTTTCACATTTTTGATAAAACCAGAAGTAGGCTAGTTTAATTTAAATGATAATCGAGCTCAACCAATGCCTATTTTCATAGGACTTCAGGTCACACCAATCATATGAACAATAATGACTAAAAAATGAGCACAAATGATAGCTTAAATTATGAGTTTCAAGTTCAAGATTTTTTTACCGAATGGAAGGAGATGGCAGCCCCTTTAAATGACGTTCCAACAATAAATGAATGATCCTATGAGCTTCCTTGAACCTCCCTGGTTCTATTAATGTGCTTACTTTGTTTTGAATCGCTCTCAATCTCTCTGTCCAACTCAACATGTAAATACGACGGATGAAGATGGAGGGTGGTAATGGAGATGTTACAGATGTAATGTAAGGGTTTGGATAGCTTCTATATGATGTATATGAAGTGTTTGGATGGTTAGTTTGCAAAGGACTTGAGAGAAACTCAGAACTTGCAAGTTTGTGCAAAGTGAGAAAATGGAGTCTTTTGAGTGAGGGAGTGAATTTGGAGATTCTTGTGTGTATGATGCCATGAGCCTTGCTCTCTATTTATAGGTGCAATTTTTGGTTTGTGGAGGGAAAAATCAGATCAATTGGCTTTGTGGTTTGAAATTTGTGCAAGTTTGCTTCTCCATGAAGAAAAGTGAAAATTGTGGTTTCAATGGTACTTGGCAAGCTTTAATCATAACTTAGGGAAGATTTTCTGAGTTTTAGGTGGTTGCTTGTTGGATTTGTGTTGCTTTTGGTGCACAAGAAACAAGTTGGAAGCTCAAGGAGAGTGGACTTTGTGATTAAAGTCACTTTTCCAAAATGACTTAAGCAATGAATACCTCAAGTGTGTGTGATAACATGTGTCACAAAAGTAAACAAGTGAGTATAACAAAGAGATCAATGTAAACTCAAATGATAATGGGTAAAAGCATGTTTGTACCTTAGAATCATTTCATGTATGAATGAATATGATATGATGATGGATGGACAAATATCTCATGCATATGGTTAGTGAACAAAGTATATATACAATGATAATACAATGGATAAAGTATAAGTTTACAAAGATAAAATCAACAAGTATATATAAATAATCAAAGACAATGATCAAAGCAACAAGTTATATTAAAATGGCATTTCTTTGGGATCAAAATATCAAAGGATCATGAGATTAGGGTTTTGGTTATGTACACCTAAGCCTAATCATTTTCTAAAGTTGTGCAAACCCTAAGTGAGAAACTAAGGGATCATGGCATGAACTTCAAAGGAAGCTAGGGTGAGTCCTAAAATAGTCACACAAATTTATCAAGACATTTGGTGAAGAAAACATTTTTTTGTTTTTGACTAAAAGGCCTTAAAATCAATTTCCTCCCTATTTTCTCCCTGACCAGATTTAATTTTTTTTGAGTTTTTGTTTTAGGAAATCGATTTCCCATAATGGGGTAATCGATTTCCCCTTCGAAAAAAGCAGTTTTCTGCTGCAGAATGACATTTTTCTAAAAATTCAAATCTTTAAAAATGGCAACTCTCTCATTTCTCAACCAAATGCAAAAATGCAAAGATCAAAGTTGCTTAAAATTTCACAAGGAACTCAACCATGTGCTTAAAACAAATTAATATTGATTGTAGCTTTCCCATTTTTGATAAAACCAGAAGTAAGCTAGTTTAATTTAAATGATAATCGAGCTCAACCAATGCCTATTTTCATAGGACTTCAGTTCACACCAATCATATGAACAATAATGACTAAAAAATGAGCACAAATGATAGCTTAAATTATGAGTTTCAAGTTCAAGATTTTTTTACCGAATGGAAGGAGATGGCAGCCCCTTTAAATGACGTTCCAACAATAAATGAATGATCCTATGAGCTTCCTTGAACCTCCCTGGTTCTATTAATGTGCTTACTTTGTTTTGAATCGCTCTCAATCTCTCTGTCCAACTCAACATGTAAATACGACGGATGAAGATGGAGGGTGGTAATGGAGATGTTACAGATGTAATGTAAGGGTTTGGATAGCTTCTATATGATGTATATGAAGTGTTTGGATGGTTAGTTTGCAAAGGACTTGAGAGAAACTCAGAACTTGCAAGTTTGTGCAAAGTGAGAAAATGGAGTCTTTTGAGTGAGGGAGTGAATTTGGAGATTCTTGTGTGTATGATGCCATGAGCCTTGCTCTCTATTTATAGGTGCAATTTTTGGTTTGTGGAGGGAAAAATCAGATCAATTGGCTTTGTGGTTTGAAATTTGTGCAAGTTTGCTTCTCCATGAAGAAAAGTGAAAATTGTGGTTTCAATGGTACTTGGCAAGCTTTAATCATAACTTAGGGAAGATTTTCTGAGTTTTAGGTGGTTGCTTGTTGGATTTGTGTTGCTTTTGGTGCACAAGAAACAAGTTGGAAGCTCAAGGAGAGTGGACTTTGTGATTAAAGTCACTTTTCCAAAATGACTTAAGCAATGAATACCTCAAGTGTGTGTGATAACATGTGTCACAAAAGTAAACAAGTGAGTATAACAAAGAGATCAATGTAAACTCAAATGATAATGGGTAAAAGCATGTTTGTACCTTAGAATCATTTCATGTATGAATGAATATGATATGATGATGGATGGACAAATATCTCATGCATATGGTTAGTGAACAAAGTATATATACAATGATAATACAATGGATAAAGTATAAGTTTACAAAGATAAAATCAACAAGTATATATAAATAATCAAAGACAATGATCAAAGCAACAAGTTATATTAAAATGGCATTTCTTTGGGATCAAAATATCAAAGGATCATGAGATTAGGGTTTTGGTTATGTACACCTAAGCCTAATCATTTTCTAAAGTTGTGCAAACCCTAAGTGAGAAACTAAGGGATCATGGCATGAACTTCAAAGGAAGCTAGGGTGAGTCCTAAAATAGTCACACAAATTTATCAAGACATTTGGTGAAGAAAACATTTTTTTGTTTTTGACTAAAAGGCCTTAAAATCAATTTCCTCCCTATTTTCTCCCTGACCAGATTTAATTTTTTTTGAGTTTTTGTTTTAGGAAATCGATTTCCCATAATGGGGTAATCGATTTCCCCTTCGAAAAAAGCAGTTTTCTGCTGCAGAATGACATTTTTCTAAAAATTCAAATCTTTAAAAATGGCAACTCTCTCATTTCTCAACCAAATGCAAAAATGCAAAGATCAAAGTTGCTTAAAATTTCACAAGGAACTCAACCATGTGCTTAAAACAAATTAATATTGATTGTAGCTTTCCCATTTTTGATAAAACCAGAAGTAAGCTAGTTTAATTTAAATGATAATCGAGCTCAACCAATGCCTATTTTCATAGGACTTCAGTTCACACCAATCATATGAACAATAATGACTAAAAAATGAGCACAAATGATAGCTTAAATTATGAGTTTCAAGTTCAAGATTTTTTTACCGAACGGAAGGAGATGGCAGCCCCTTTAAATGACGTTCCAACAATAAATGAATGATCCTATGAGCTTCCTTGAACCTCCCTGGTTCTATTAATGTGCTTACTTTGTTTTGAATCGCTCTCAATCTCTCTGTCCAACTCAACACGTAAATACGACAGATGAAGATGGAGGGTGGTAATGGAGATGTTACAGATGTAATGTAAGGGTTTGGATAGCTTCTATATGATGTATATGAAGTGTTTGGATGGTTAGTTTGCAAAGGACTTGAGAGAAACTCAGAACTTGCAAGTTTGTGCAAAGTGAGAAAATGGAGTCTTTTGAGTGAGGGAGTGAATTTGGAGATTCTTGTGCGTATGATGCCATGAGCCTTGCTCTCTATTTATAGGTGCAATTTTTGGTTTGTGGAGGGAAAAATCAGATCAATTGGCTTTGTGGTTTGAAATTTGTGCAAGTTTGCTTCTCCATGAAGAAAAGTGAAAATTGTGGTTTCAATGGTACTTGGCAAGCTTTAATCATAACTTAGGGAAGATTTTCTGAGTTTTAGGTGGTTGCTTGTTGGATTTGTGTTGCTTTTGGTGCACAATAAACAAGTTGGAAGCTCAAGGAGAGTGGACTTTGTGATTAAAGTCACTTTTCCAAAATGACTTAAGCAATGAATACCTCAAGTGTGTGTGATAACATGTGTCACAAAAGTAAACAAGTGAGTATAACAAAGAGATCAATGTAAACTCAAATGATAATGGGTAAAAGCATGTTTGTACCTTAGAATCATTTCATGTATGAATGAATATGATATGATGATGGATTGACAAATATCTCATGCATATGGTTAGTGAACAAAGTATATATACAATGATAATACAATGGATAAAGTATAAGTGTACAAAGATAAAATCAACAAGTATATATAAATAATCAAAGACAATGATCAAAGCAACAAGTTATATTAACATGGCATTTCTTTGGGATCAAAATATCAAAGGATCATGAGATTAGGGTTTTGGTTATGTACACCTAAGCCTAATCATTTTCTAAAGTTGTGCAAACCCTAAGTGAGAAACTAAGGGATCATGGCATGAACTTCAAAGGAAGCTAGGGTGAGTCCTAAAATAGTCACACAAATTTATCAAGACATTTGGTGAAGAAAACATTTTTTTGTTTTTGACTAAAAGGCCTTAAAATCAATTTCCTCCCTATTTTCTCCCTGACCAGATTTAATTTTTTTTTGAGTTTTTGTTTTAGGAAATCGATTTCCCATAATGGGGTAATCGATTTCCCCTTCGAAAAAAGCAGTTTTCTGCTGCAGAATGACATTTTTCTAAAAATTCAAATCTTTAAAAATGGCAACTCTCTCATTTCTCAACCAAATGCAAAAATGCAAAGATCAAAGTTGCTTAAAATTTCACAAGGAACTCAACCATGTGCTTAAAACAAATTAATATTGATTGTATCTTTCACATTTTTGATAAAACCAGAAGTAAGCTAGTTTAATTTAAATGATAATCGAGCTCAACCAATGCCTATTTTCATAGGACTTCAGGTCACACCAATCATATGAACAATAATGACTAATAAATGAGCACAAATGATAGCTTAAATTATGAGTTTCAAGTTCAAGATTTTTTTACCGAACGGAAGGAGATGGCAGCCCCTTTAAATGACGTTCCAACAATAAATGAATGATCCTATGAGCTTCCTTGAACCTCCCTGGTTCTATTAATGTGCTTACTTTGTTTTGAATCGCTCTCAATCTCTCTGTCCAACTCAACACGTAAATACGACGGATGAAGATGGAGGGTGGTAATGGAGATGTTACAGATGTAATGTAAGGGTTTGGATAGCTTCTATATGATGTATATGAAGTGTTTGGATGGTTAGTTTGCAAAGGACTTGAGAGAAACTCAGAACTTGCAAGTTTGTGCAAAGTGAGAAAATGGAGTCTTTTGAGTGAGGGAGTGAATTTGGAGATTCTTGTGTGTATGATGCCATGAGCCTTGCTCTCTATTTATAGGTGCAATTTTTGGTTTGTGGAGGGAAAAATCAGATCAATTGGCTTTGTGGTTTGAAATTTGTGCAAGTTTGCTTCTCCATGAAGAAAAGTGAAAATTGTGGTTTCAATGGTACTTGGCAAGCTTTAATCATAACTTAGGGAAGATTTTCTGAGTTTTAGGTGGTTGCTTGTTGGATTTGTGTTGCTTTTGGTGCACAAGAAACAAGTTGGAAGCTCAAGGAGAGTGGACTTTGTGATTAAAGTCACTTTTCCAAAATGGAAGTCATGGATTTATGCTTGAAATGGCATTATGCATTGGTTAAGACTTGAACCACTTGGTCCATAGATTAAACACCTGTGTAATCGTCTGATTATGGCGTTTAGAACAAGCAAGAGGGGCTGGAAGAAAGGAATATTTCATTTAGAAATGGTTTTGCTTCATAACTTTCTCATGTTCATGGCTTGAATTCAAGTGTTATGGTGCCTTATTCACAAATTAATAACTCATGGCCCAAGTGTTGAAATTTTATGCTAATGGTCTCTTTGGAAAGCCCTTGCTACATACTTCAATCCACTTGTTGAAAGTTTTCTCAAAATCACTTGGGATCTTGGTGAAAAATGACCACAAAGTTGGAAGAAATCAAGGTTAACACTTAAAATTTCTTCCAAGTTTTTTTGACATAAACTTCTCAATCCAATATCTCTCAAATAAATCATTTTTTGAAGAAATGTTATAAGTGGGAAAGTTGTTTGTTTGATCAATATTTACAACTTTCATGTTGGGAGATTTTTGAGTTTGTAGGTGAATTTTGAAGTTCCCAAAATGAGATCAAAAACACTTAAAACCCTAATTTTGACTTTTGTTGACTTTTTGATACTTGATTGATTTTCTTGATTTTGCTAGATCAAATGACTTTAATAATCATATGTTGATGATTTTGATCCTCAAAAGTCCATAGTTGATCAAATTTCTCAAAAGTCAAAGGTTGACCTACACAGTTGACTTTTTCCAAATGAACTGTAGTCTTGTGGATTCCAATTGAATCAAGATCTTCTCTTCAAATGGATGATGTGATTGGATTATAATATTGAATTTAAGATCCTTGAATCATAGTTTGGTCCATGGAGCCATGTTTTGATTGAAAGTCAACTTCCCGGATGAATTAGGTCAAAAACCCTAATTTGTGTACCAAATGAATCTGGAAGTTGATGATCTTGCATTGAGCCACACTTGGGCTTGGATTTTGATGGTGATATTCATTTGAGAATATGAGGATGTTTGAACTTATTTGTGGGTCTCAAAACCCTAATCTTGCCTGAGCTTCTTGATCAATCACTTGCCTTGGGAAACAAGCAACAATATTTTTTTGGGATTTTGGTTAGCAAATGATATATGCATGATGATAATGATAATGATGATGATCCTACTATTTGAAATGGGGTGGGATCTCAGTGGTCAAAATTTTGGGTACAAAACATTAGTTTTAGGTGTTGTTTTCTTTTAATCCTTCTGTAATTTGAATTTCAAGCGTGTCGGCATAATTCAAATTCAATTCAGTTATTATGCGCAAAGTTTATTTCAGAAGTAATTCCAGCTTTCCCTTTTGCATTATTTACAGGTTTCCTTTTATCGCATTATTTATTATTATTTCTTTGGTTGTCAAATTTAATTGTTATGTCGTTCTTTATTGTAGTAATGATTCATGCGATAATACAGAGTCTCTGAGGTACGCGGAATACACATTCCGGTCTCTCTTTTCTTATATTCATCTTAATCTTTATTTTATTTCAGTTTTAGTATTAGTTTCCCCTTAATTAATCCTTCATTAGCCTTAGCTTTACATAGCGATAATAGATTACAGTAGGTGGTTGACATTGGTCTCTGTGGGTTCGACAATCTTTTATATTACTTCGATATTTCCGTGCACTTACGGACGCATCATACTACATATGTAAAATGCATATGCTACTATGATGTCTGATTTTCTTATAGCAAAGAATAAATAAATCTTCACCAAACTCTTTTTTCCTTGTGATCATAAAAGGTAGCAACGAGTTAAAAGTTGTCACAAATGTCACTAGCGTACAACTAAAACATTAAAATCCCCACTACAAACGAATCAGGGATTTTGATGCCACCGAAATACAACTAAAGCAATCATAACCCCACAATACTAACATCCAGGTAAACATAATAGGAAAAAAATGGAAATTAATGCCTCACCCCACCCCTCTTGGTAGCTAGTCTCTCTAGAGGAAGAGGTGATTCCTCATATTACGTCGACCTCGAACTAAGTTCTCACTTGGGGGCAGGGAAGGGGAATCGACCCTTGGTCAAGTATGATCCCTAGTGAGGTCCTAAAACCTTCGAGTACGAGCGTAAAGAACAAGCTTTCTCCCATAGAAACGAACACAAGACTTTAATAAATATCGTTAAAATGAGTAAAAATAATGGTAAGTAACATAACTTAAAATACACACAACCAAGCTAGAACCGTGATTTTTATTCATTGAAGGTACATCAAGTACAAACATATCAAATATATATATATATATATATATATATATATATATATATATATATATATAAGGAAAGGAATATGTATTTGAATCGTCCATAACATAAACTTGCACCCTATTCACTATTTCCTAGTCAAGTTGGACTAGCTCTCGCAAAACATGCACAATAGAATAAAAATGTCCCACTCGCTGAAATGCATTCTTAAAATATACATGAACGAAAAAAATAACAGTCCTTTATGCAAGAACAAGATTTGGTTCTACATCTGGCCTTATGTTTTGATGATAACATTACATGATATCTTAGAGAACAATTTAGTACTTTAACGGTTTTTGTCTAGCGTGTAACTTTTTCTAACAAGTTCTGACTCTGAAGAAAATGTGTGTTACGTCATCAGGCTTGAAACTCACCGCACTCTGACTCTGGAAGAAACCAACGTGTTTACAGATTCAGTCAAGTTCTAGAATGCTTCTATAACAACAGTTCTGATGAACATTAGTGATAAAGGTTCTGAACAAGACTATAAAGAAATAGCTTTTGGGGCCTCCTCTAGCTCTGAGATTCTGTTGTCCAAGATCTAAAGATCCTGGAGATAAGGTTCTAGAGGAACAAGTTTTAAAGATTATGAAGACAAAGCTTTTAAAGACCAAGTAAAGATTCTGAAGACAACGCTTTCATTGATGGCTCTATCCTATTCAATGGCAAGAGGAAAAACAACATCTATAAGATTATAATTTTTGATCTTAAAGAGCATAATGTAAAACTTCATATGTCTGTTAACGAAGAGCAATGGATATGTCATAGACGATTAGGCCATGTCTGGATGAGAAGGATCTCTCAGTTGAAGAAGCTTAATTTAGTTAGAGGCCTTCCTAATCTAAAGTTCTCTTCAGAGGCTCTTTGTGAAGCATGCCATAAATTCAAGTTTATTAAAACCTCGTTCAAGGCTAAAAATGTTGTGTCTACCTCTAGGTCTTTGGAGCTTATGCACATTGACTTGTTTGGACTAGTGAAAACTGCTTTTGTCAATGGTAAGAAGTATAGATTATTCATTGTTGATGATAATAGTTGATGGACTTGGGATAAATTTCTTAGACACAAGGATGAGTCACATTCTTTGTTCACCACCATTTGTACTCAAGTACAAAATGAGAAAGACTCTAAAATTTTCAGAGTCAACAGTAATCATGGTGGAAAATTCGATAACAAATAGCTTGAGAAGATGTTTGATGAGAATGACATTTCCCATGATTTCTTCTGCCCTAGAACTCCACAGCGAAATGGGATTTTAAAATGGAAGAATAAGACTTTGCAAGAGATGGCCAGAACCATGATCAATGAGACTAACATTCAGAATAGAATATCTATCATACCTATTCTGGGTAAGACTCCTATGAATTGTGGAAGAATAAGAAACCGAATATTTCATATTTCCATCCATTTGGATGTAACTGTTTTATTTTGAACACTAAGGAGAATCTTAATAAGTTCGATTCTAAAGCACATAAATGTATCATGTTAGGATACTCTGAGCACTCAAAAGGCTATAAAGTATACAACATTAAGACACATGTTGTTGAAGAATCAATTCATGTTAGATTTGATGATAAGCTTGACCTTGAAAGTTAAAGCTAGTTGAGAAATTTGAAGATTTGGAGATTACATATGCAGGCTCCGAAGGTAACGCTGCTGCAGAAGAACAAGAGGTAAAGGACTCTGGAGATGATCAATCAGAAGCTATTGCAGTCTAGGCTCCTCTGTGGAAGCACAAACCTAGATCATCATATACTGAAGAATTGATTATGGGTGATAAGACTAAGCCAGTCAGAACCAGATCCTCGTTCAAACCATCTGAAGAGACTCTTATGGGTTTGGTGTCCCTCACAGAAACAACATATGTTGATGAAGCACTTCTGGACACATAGTGGATTCTAGGATTACGAGAAGAACTAAATCAAATTTCTGAGAGAATATTAGGTACGTATCTTTCTTACTTATTTGGTTCTCAAATGTGAGGCTTTTTAAAAATGAAGTTCTCATGTATCAGAAACGTCTTTGTTCCGAATCATTTTTGTTTGAAAAACTGTTGTCCTTTGGAAATTGAAGAGTTTACTTTATTAACTAGGTGTCAGGATAGTGAAAGGTTAGTGGGTCTACGAAAGAAAGTTGTCATATCGTAAAACACGCTTTCCCTTGATGTGATGTTTTGGGAGACGAGAGTTTCCTTTTGGGATTAAGTTAAAATCTTTTCACTTTACCCATTGTCAGTTGCGTGTAGACCTTAACAATCTTCAAGCAAACAAATAAGATCTCTTTGAAGAAGTGGATTTTCAAGGATGGCAAACATTCTTCAAGCAAACGAATAAGATCTCAATGAGTTGCGTGTAGACCTCAACAATCTTCAAGAAAACGAAGAAGGGTTCTCTATGAGTTGCTTGTAGACCTCAACAATCTTCAAGCAAACGAATAAGATCTCTTTGAAGAAGTGGATTTTCAAGGATGGCAAACATTCTTTCATCTTCTCAATGGACCAGTTTATCCTGAATTAGTAAAGCAAATTTGGTGTATGGCTCAGAAAATAAGACTTGAAATCACGACGTGCATGGTTGGTATGAATATACGCATCATTGAGGAATCTATGGCCAGTATTCTAAATCATGATAGTTCGAGAAAGAAGTGCTATAATCTTTGTGATGTAAGTTTCAGCAAGAAAATGTTGAAGAAAGTCACATAAAAAATTTCCCAGAATTAGAAAAGCTTCAAATATGTCAAAGATCTTCATCCTAGTCTCAAAGTATGGGCTAAGATTATTCTGTGTTGCATTCGGCATAAACCTCAGATAGATGCTCTTGATCACATCGACAATGATGAGAAGTTCATGTTGTACTATCTTGCTTCTAGACAAAAGATTAATCTCCCTGTAGTACTCTTTAAGTATTTGAGGGACATGATTAGAAGATCTAGAGATGGCTCTTCCATTGATTATATTTGGATACCTTTGGGATGACTCATCTCACTGTTTATAGAGGAAAGCAAATTGGTGGAATTTCTTTCTCAACAGAATTAGAATGAACTTCTTGTAAAATTGTATGGAAGATCCTTTGTTGGAAGAAACTTGAAGCTTATGTCTTTAGTTCCTCGCATCATTGATCCTCTAGAAGACTAAACAGTTCCTCTTGAATATTGTTCGTCAAAAGATGATCTTTCTGACATACCAAGTGAAGAAGTATGATACTTGTTTACAACTCGTGATTCTTTAGTAGGCATTCTTGAATATATGGAAGAATGTATTTTCACGAAGGAATCACCCATTATTTCTCCCCAAGTTATCATGGCACTCATTACGAATCTTTCAGGAGAAATTACATATCATGTCATCAAGTGTATCTATGATAATGCTGAAAGAGGTGGCTATCTTGATGTTCTTCTAGATGAACTAGAAGAACCTCTCATCAGAAATAAGAGAAAAATGTCATCTACACGAAAAGATAGACCCTCGGGCTCTGCACATTCTATTATTTGTACAGTGGAACCTTTGAAAGTTATTTTATCATTTACATGCAAGGCTCTGGTCTGCATATCTAATCAGAACGATATAATTTCACTACCTCAACCTCTACCTACCTCCTCTGAACGTTATTTCTCTAACCTTGAAGATGTCATGCCTTCATAAACCATTTAAAAACACATCCATCCTTCAGTGACTCTTCAGAACATATTCATATTATCTCATCTAATTATGAAGAGAAACCTTCATCTAGCTCCTACTCCACCTTGTTTGATTTTGATGCACCTATAACTGTTTTTGGATGACTCTGATTCGGATACGGATTTTATTGAATAATTTCTTTCACCCTCTCCTAATACACCTTCTGCATCCAATCTTGATCCTTTATTAGTCTTATCTGACAGGATTTTCATTCCTTATTCCACACCCAGTAATCCTCTCAATCTTTAAACGGATGTCCGTCCTCCACCTTTAGATGACTTACTATATCATTTTGAAAATGCTGCTCTGGATAGACTTCGCAGTATGTTAGATGCTTCTTCTCAAGGCTTGAGTCCATAAGAGACTGATTCCCTCTGGAATAACTTCAAGCAATAGATACACTCCAACGCTTCTAAAGTTCAGTTCTTATGCTTCAAGGAGGCTATGCGAAAAAGGAATGTTGAGATTGTTGCAAGCCAGCATGCTCCTTCTCCTCCAAGGCTATATCTTCCAGCTCCAAATTCCCACTCCTGAAGAGCCTGCTTATGATCAACAAGATCTCACTCTAATTGAGATTCCTTTTAAGAGGCTAGTTAGTGATGCCTCTGGTGTGGAGAAGGTACAAGCATCTGGCTCTGGTCATGTGTCTGCTCTGCTTAAACAAAATCTTAAATAGTTTAAGAATGAAAAGGCCTTTGTCAGACAAAGGTTTGCAGAAGAAGAAAATCAGCATGAAGAACAACAGGCGTTGATTTTAAAGATGCGACAGGAGATATCCTCAAAGGTGTTTGGAAAAACTTAGCCTTGTTTTTTTCCTTTGTCCTTTTGGATCCCAACTTCTTTTATTTCTTTTGTCTTTATGAAAATTCTGTACTTTATCGACTTAATCAATGAAGTGTTATCTTTTTTTGGTTATTTTGTTAAAGTCTTTTTTATTTATGACAAAGGGGAGAAGTAGATGATTTTGATATATCTATTCTCGCAAGATCTTTCCCATAAATGATATAAAAGATTTTTGAGTCTAACAGGTTTGACTTAGGAACTTTGCAAAAGTTCATTGAAATTTATAGACAGACAAACTCTAGAAGAAAGTCAGAAGACTATTCAATATTTGAGAAGCCAGAAAGTTCATATGTTCTGAACATGGTAAAGATTTTAGATGAACCTCGCTCTGAAGCTCAGCGTATATTCAAAAACAGGTTCTATCAACCTGTTTTTTTTAATTCATCATGTTCTGATAGCAAGCTAGGATCTGAGATGAAGAACCAGACATTTCTAGTCAGACTCTAAGGGAATTGTTAACAGGGAAGTATTCCTTTCTTAATACCTTCTTATAATTCAAAATTATTTTGTAAGTCATGAGTTCGGGGGGAGCCTCTTTACAAGCTTAAATGAATTTTGAGAGTATCATTCTCAAGGGGAGCTGCTTAGCTAACTTTGAATATGCTTTTATGTGATTTAAACCTAGTATAAATTGTTCATCGAAATACATAGTTCTATCATCATAAAAAAATGGGAGATTATAAGAACAAGATTTGGTTCTACATCTGGCCTTATGTTTTGATGATAATATTTATCTGATACCTTAGAGAATAATTTAGTACTCTAACGATTTTTGTCTAGTGTGTAACTATTGCTAACAGGTTTTGAATCTAAATAAAAAGCATGTGACTTCATTAGGCTCTGAACTCACTACACTCTGACTCTAGAAGAAACCAACGTGTTTACAGATTGAGTCAAGTTCTAGAATGCTTCTATAACAACTGTTCTAATGAACATTAGTGATAAGAGCTTTTGGCGCCTCCTTTGGCTCTTAGATTATGTTGTCCAAGTTCTGAAGATTCTGAAGACAAGGTTCTAGAAGAAAAAGTTCTGAAGATTCCAAAGACAAAGCTTCTAAAGACCAAGTACTGAAGTTCTGAAGACAAGGTTCTGGATGAACAAGTTCTGAAGACTATGAAGAATTAGGATCTAAAGATTTGAAGACCAAGTGCTGAAGTTATAAAGACAAGGTTGTGTTTGAAAAAGTTCTGAAGATTCTAAGGACTTAGGTTGTAAATTTTCAAATACTGAGTGCTGAAAACTGTAAAGACAAGGTTCTGTTTGAACAAGTTCTGAAGACTCTGAAGACTTAGGTTCGGGTAACTCAAATTTTTGGTGCTTCTAAACATGTTTCAGCATCTACTATCTGAAGCCTCTGAATATTAGAAGATAAATATCAAATTTGGATTCACGTGAGGAAACAGTACGCGGTATCTACTCTTTCACTACCTGGATAAGGTGTCGCTAGGTTAGTACTACTATACAATATTGTCTAACACTCCCTCACTGACTGCTGGAATAATACAGTTGGAATTAAGTATTCCAATTCCACCCTTCAATGGACTTCTTTCTTGAGCTATAAAATGAAGACTTGGAAGATTGAAGAAGCTAGAACATCGATCAACTCTATAAAACTTATGCTGAAACGCTTTATTAAAATCACTCTGATCATTTCTTTGTATAGTTTTGTAAGCAAGTGAACTTTTGTTCGGTAACTTGCAGCAAGTAAGCTTTTATTTGATACTTGCTTAACACTTATGTGTTATTTGACTGTGTTTCAAGCTTGTATAATATGCTTTCAAGAATCAACTCTATAAACATAAACCTTTTTATTTAACGAGTGAAGTTGATTGTTCATTGAGAGATTAGGGCTTTAGTCAGAATTCTCAAGTAGACATTGATAATTAGTCTTTGTGGTTTGTAACAAATGATAGTTAGTCTTTGTTGTGGTGTCTATAATCAGTTTGGTTATAGTAGATTAAGTTCTTGTTGATAAGGCAAAATCACCTTGGCGGGTGGATTGCTGTAACTTCGTTAACAATGAACTAGGATAAAAATAATTGTGTTATTTATTTTTGTTCTTGTGTTCTTGCATTTTGATTTGGAAAGAAATTGATTTTAAACTTTGAAATCCAATTCAAACCCCTCCTTTCTTGTTTTTCACGCACCTTCACTTTGTTGCCTTTGCATACTCATTAGCTAAACAAATATTATCAGTATACGTCTCCTAGAGGTCTTCATCGGTCTTCTTTCAACCTCTTCGGGCCTCTCTTAAGGATTCTTCCAGCTGCTCTATCTTCTTATGGGAAGCGTTAGGTGCATTGTTTGTCTCACCAACAAAGGTTTCAAACTTGGTCAGTGTTATCCAGCCAAGGGCTAGAGCTTTGGTTTTCCCCCTTACCGCCTATACAAGTGACTGTACTTTCTTGACCAGCATATCATGGTACTTGAAAGGTTATGCAAAATCCTTATGCTCGAAAGAATACCAGATGCCCCTTAGAGTTCTTCCAACATATTCACTGAATTACAAGAGAATTGACACTTTTTTTATGAACTTTCTTTTTCTCTTTGAAGACACTTGGGTATGAAGACCTCTCCCGACAATAGGGATGGCAACGGGTGCGGGTCTGATTTCGGGTTTCGAGTGCGGGTTTCATACTACCCAAACCCGCACCCGAAACATCGGGTGGCACCCGAACCCGAACCCAAACCCAGTTAACTCGGGTTTTCACCCGTTGAATCGGATTCGGGTGGGCCCCTTGGGTTTGGGTGTGCTTGCCATCCCTACCCGACAGTGCCAAAGATCAAGATGGCTGATGTCCGACATGTATAATACATCAGATTTGCCAACTCTTTTTGACGAACGACTTCATATTTTCTTGAAAAGTATGCGCAATCCTCTTCACAATAAAAACTCATATCTCCATGATTGTTCTTGGATCATTGCAGGCAAGAAGCGATGGGGCAGGGCCATTGAAGACTGCATAAACCCTCCTGTAGATCTAGATCACCTTAAGTATGGCACAAGTGTTAGACGTTGATGTACAAACAACATTTCCTCATTAGGTACCTCAAACATGAGACTAATAATCAGACTCCTTCTAGCCATGATCAACAATAAACAGGGAATATTTTCCACAATAATCAGGTCGGGAGACTCGCGAACCTCTGCCAACACCGGGGTAGGTAAACATATAGTAAAAAATCCAATAGGGGCCCCCGTAGTCTGAGCACCCCAAGTGGTGGGAGCCTTGGGAGCACCAGCCATGAGAGGTGCGACTTGAGGAGTACTTTTCGTATTTTGCTTTATTTATTACATTTCCTTTCGTTTATAAGAAATTAATAGACAAGTTAGAGAGTGAAACAAGGGCTATTTAAGAAAAGTGGTCGATACTAATACTATCATTCATTGTTGTTGTGATAAAGAACATATTATGGTTAGTTAATTCACACCACGATGATTGCAATCAGCATCGCAACACATGTATCGGCTGAAATCGCAAAAACCTTTATATGACTACAAAACGACTGTTATTCAAAACCTTGATCACACCACCGTGGCCAAACTAATCCTCAAACAAACAAATACTAATGCAGAGAAACCTTAATCATGACTCAGTTTCAGTCACTCTTACTGTTAGGATGCAAATTCAAGAACCCTAACAAAGCTAATAAAAGCTCTAAAACTACAAGACAAATAAAAATAAGCTAAGAAAACAGAGATAAAAATATAACTTTGATTTCATTCCTCATTTTGTCATCTCTCAATGAGTACATATATAATAGTAGTAGAGGATAATAACTAAAGGCCCAATAACTAATTAAAGCCCACCTCAATAATATTTTAAGGTCCTAAGAACATTTTAAAAAGCATTACAACTTAAATAACAATAATGTAAATTCTACTTATAATTAATCATAATCCTTACTCTATCATTATCAACCCCTTCAAAAACAACCTTGTCCTCAAGATTGTAAAAAGAACCATAATTGAGACCCATAACCTTTGGAGGCTCCTTCCTGTCATAGTTGCATGCTACAGTATTTGATACACCCATCTGATGCAAATTTGCAATAAGATATTTCAGTCGTGGCACCTTTATTTCATCTGCAAAAATTAATCCAGAATTTTTCATTAGAGCAACAATGTAAGTTGTTTTACCACCAGGAGCAGCCGCCATATCAACACTTTGTTCCTTTTCTTGAGGAGCCAAGGTCATCACAGGTAGAAAAGAACTAGCACTTTGAAGCATGTAAAAACCAGCCATGAACTCTTGAGTGGCACCCATTGGTCCTTGAGAATCAAACACTACAAGTCTAAATTTTGACCATTTTCTAAGGGGATCCAAACTTGCTCCTCTATTAATCAAGACATCTGCCAAATCCCTTATGCGGGTCTTTAAAGTGTTTGTCCTCAGACATATAGGGAGAGGCTTCTCAAAAGCTTCAATAAACTCCACCAGTTCAACAACCGGAAACATCTCCATTAAAGCACCGATTAGAAACTCGTTGTAGCCATAGTACGAACGTATATCATTCTCAAGTTGTTGAACATACTCCTTCCTCATCGACTAATCTTCCCTCAAGGCCTTAAAATTGGAAAGAACACAAATAATCTCTTTAATAGCATTTCGAATATCAACTAGACCACCAACATTTTCCCATCCAAAACGATCATCATCAGATACAAACTTTGTGATGTCACGCATTGAAACTGGAAGAAAATCATGCATCGCCTGAGAGAAATTCTCCTGTAGTAAAGTAGGACATTCAAGCTCATAAATGGCATTAGATGGCCAAAAATGGTGAACAACAGCATGGACAGTTCTGTCAATTAACATTTCCAGATCATAGCCATCATAATCATCACATTTTACAGCCACGCCAACTAGGATATCAACTAGGACGTCAATTGATATTAGTATTACAATTACTTCATGATCAGCTAGTTGTCTAGAAATTTCAAATCCAATTCCTCTATTTTCACCAGTAACCACAACAATTGTTTCCTTAAACCACCATCTTACTTGTGTTGTCTTTCTCAATATGGGTGACCTTGAGCAACCTCTAACAGTGATGTACAACATAACTTTGGAGCAATTAGGATTAGCTTCAACATAAGAGAACAGAAGAAAGTCCTCAATGGTCCTATAGGTTGAATTGGTAATGTTCAACGTGTCTTCCGTCAATTTCGCGTCATATCTCACACGACAATGTCGCAGATGGTGTGGTCCAGGGTAAAAAACCAGAAATAATGCTAGTAGCAGATTTGCAAAAATCAGAACAAGCTTCTTAAGCTCAAACCCCATGAGATGCATTTAATTAGACTTGATGAAAATGATATTTGCAAATAATATTAAAGCCCAATAACCATACTAATAATATAAGTTCTATTATGGATATGCTTATGGAGCAGACTCATCATATGTCAACTTTTGATTCTTAGAGTGAGAAGCATGTGATGTATACTGATACTAGGGTTGATAAACAAGGGAGGAAGATTTCTATTAAAGTTGTTCCTATGTCGCTGGTGTTGGAAGAGTAATTATAAGTCTTATTTGTGTAATATTATGGATGCATCGGGTCATGTTAATTTTTTGGATGAAATAACTGTGCTTTGAGGCTTGCTGATTGTGCGGTTTTGGTTCTTGATGCTGGTGAAGGTGTTATGGTAAACACTGAGAGGGCAATACGTCATGCGATTCAGGAGTGATTGCCTATTGTTGTTGTAATGAATAAGGTTGACAGGCTCATAACTGAACTTAAACTGCCTCCAAAAGATGCTTACCATAAATTGAGGCATACTTTGGAAGTCATTAATAACCATATATCTGCTGCCTCCTCAGTTGCCGGTGATGTCCATGTTATAGATCCTGTTATAGGAAATGTTTGTTTCGCAAGTGGCACTGATGGATGGTCATTTACGTTACAATCATTTGCTAAACTGTATGGGAAGCTACATGGAGTTCCCTTGGAAGCTAATAAATTTGCTTCATGCCTTTGAGGTGACTACTATTATAATCTCGATACTAGAGCATTCAAAAAGAAACCTCTTGTGGGTGGTGGAGAACGATCTTTCGTCGAGTTTGTGTTGCAGCCACTTTACAAAATATATAGCCATGATTTAGATACAAATTTGGTGATGAAGATCCAACATGAGTGTAATAAGGTGTAAAAATTTCCCATGGAAAATATGGAAATGAGAGATTGATAGGAGATGTAAGAGAGGGGTTTGTGGGATAGGTTTGATATTGATGAAGAGAGAGGTTTGTGGGATAGATTTGATATTGATGAAATGGAGGTGTGAAGTTGGAATACTCCATGGGAGAGATTGAGTGCAAGAATGAAAACACCAATTGTTAGGATGCAAATTCAAGAACCCTAACAAAGCTAATAAAAGCTCTAAAACTACAAGACAAATAAAACTAGGCTAGAAATCAGAGATAAAAAGATAACTTTGATTTCATTCCTCATTTTGTCATCTCTCAATGAGTACATATATAATAGTAGTAGAGGATAATAACTAAAGGCCCAATAACTAATTAAAGTCCACCTCAATAATATTTTAAGGTCCTAAAAACATTCTAAAAAGCATTACAACTTAAATAACAATAATGTAAATTCTACTTATAATTAATCATATTCCTTACTCTATCACTTACACCCTTTGAAAACATCATTCAAATCATTAATCCAATTTAATCATGGAATGAAAATATGAACTACCCCTATTAAAACAAAAACATGATAAAACTAATTTCTAGATTAAGAAAAAGAAAAAACAAATATTTTGAAAATAAAAGTTGATATCCTATTTTGCATAATGAAACCAAACCACCCACATAACCAAAAACATTCAATGGAAAACAAAAATCACACACATAAACCAAAGACTTTCTCATTTATATTGAAGTCAACTCCATCAACCTACCACCTTTTTTGGAAAAGGGTAACAACAAAAGAAAAGACAAACCCATATTGACCACATAAATCAAACACTCACACCCATTATAAAAAAAATGTGTTGAAATTAAATTTCATGAATTATCCATTTATTGTATCCTCCTAGTTTGATAATATACTTTCTGGTTTTATATTGCTCCAAATGACGTGGGGTCTACTTCTAATTCATGGCTTAAGAATCTAGGCGATCCAACAAGTGACCTAGAAAATTAAAACAAAAATGTAAATGTAAATGGAAATGGAAATGGATCAATGTAATTATGATAAACCAAAAATCTAACTATGTAATATACATAATGAAGTATGGTATTTTCATAAGTTTTACGAAAATAAGTTAATAAGTGTCATGAAAAATAAATTGAAAACTACGTAAAATTAACACTATCAAAACCTGGGTGAAGGATGAATAACTAGAAATCATGATGGCATATTCAATTATTAATTATTAAAATTAAGGTGGTGTGATGTTGGCCTAATCCTTAAATTAAAACCATTTTTACTAGAGCTTAAATGATTATGGTCCATAAATAATTAATTCTAAAAAGTTACTTGCTTTTTAATTAATTATGATGTTTGTATAGTTAATTACGAGGATTATGCCAACATTTGACCGCACCTAGATAATTTTATGGTGTCATATCTTTAACCATATATCTTTAAATTATGTTATTTACTTTACTGTTATATTTTCTTTCCGCTGCTTTTATCTCAGATTTTTTTGGATACTAAAAAAAAAAATTAGTATTAAATTTTTTAAATTAATCACGATTTTTGAATACCACAATTCACTCTCCCCATCCCCTATTATGCTTGTAGTCACTTGTCCAATAAAGCATAATTTCATATAGACCTACGCCTCATGTTGATTATATCATTTTGCAACAAGTATTATTTTGTTTCTTGAAATAATAGGGTTAAGTATGTTTGTAGTCCCTATAAAATTACCAAAAATAACTTTTAGTCCCTATAAAAAAATACGGACTTTTAGTCCCTATAAAATTACTTTTGCACGCAGTTTTAGTCCCTCTACATGGAGTAAAACTGAGTGCAAAAGTAATTTTATAGAGACTAAAAGTCAATATTTTTTATTAGGACTAAAAACCAAAATTGAGATATTTATAGGGACCAAAAAGACAAAACAACCTTCGAGGATCAAGAAGCAAAGAAGATCATTCTGAAACATCTGTCAAAGGAAGATCAAGCAGAGAAGTTACGTGCTACAAATGCAAGAATCCAGGGCACTACAGAAATGAATGTCCAAAGCTTAAGAAAGAAAGCACTAGAAAGGAAAACTTCAGAAAAGAAAGCTTCAAGGGCCAGAAGAAAGGTCTTGCGGCAACATGGGATTATTCTGATTCTGATGAGGAGCATGCTAACATAGCATTCATGGCCACAACGTCAGAGGAATATTCATCAGAAAATGAGTTTGACTTAGAAAATGTATTTTTTTGAACTTTCTCGTGCTGAATTAGACCTAACTCTATCTGAATCTTTGAAAAAATACCAGAAGCTTCAACAAAAATTCAAGAACCTCAAAAAGGTTCATGAATATGGAATTGAAGAGTGTGGAAAGCTAAAGAAAGAAGTTTCTGAACAGAAAGGAAATGTTCTCGTTTTAGAAAATCAAAATGAGTTTTTAAATAAAAAATGTTCAAAGTTTGAAGAAGTTCTTTCTAAAGCCCCTCCATCATATGATACTATCATATATAAATATGATAAAGAATTTCAGAATTTCTTAAACAAAAATAGAGATAGAAGCAGGATGGCTTCAATGATCTATGGTTATAGTTGAAATGAAAAAAGAGGAATTGGTTATGATCCTTATGATAATAATCAGGAATCATCTAAAAAGAACTAACCTTGTTCTCCTTTCTCTTATCTATATCCTGAAGCGCACACACACACACACACAATATTATTGATGCACAAGAAGCCAACGTTGTTAGAAATTGTGGGAAAACTAATTTGAAAGGACACAAAAGATTATGGATACCAAGAGATAAAATAGTTTATGTTGAAGATATCCTGTGTAGCAAAGTCAAGACACTAATCATAGTACATGGACTCTGGATGCTCACGTCACATGATTGGAAGAAAGCATATGTTCCAAAATCCGGAACTTAAAGATGCTGGCTAATTAGGTTTTGGAAGAAATTAGAAAGGAAGAATCAGAGGATCTGGAACAATTTGTAATGGATCTCTTCCTTCTATTTCTAATGTACTTTATGTTGAAGGACTAATGCATAATTTATAATCCATAAGTCAAGTAAGTGATAATGGTTATGAAATTATATTTAATCAAAAATTATGCAAGGCTGTTAGTCAAAAGGATGGCACAGTTCTATTCACTAGGAAGAGGAAAAACAACATTTATAAAATTAAGCTTTCTGACCTTAAAGTTCAAAATGTAAAATGCTTAATGTCTGTATATGAAGAGCAATGGGTGTGGCATAGATGCTTGGATCATATTAGCATGAGAAGAATATCTCAGCTAAACAAACTTGAGTTAGTTAGAGGCTTACCTAAATTGAAGTTCTCTTCATACGCTCTTTATGAAGCATGTTAGAAAGGAAATTTTTCTAAAACATCTTTCAAATCCAAAAGTGGTGTTTCCACCTCCATACCGTTGGAAATTCTACACATTGACTTGTTCAGTCCAGTAAAAACAGCATCTGTCAATGGCAAGAAGTATGAACTTGTCATAGTTGATGACTATAGTCGATGGACATGGGTGATATTCCTAAAGCATAAGGACGAGTCACATTATGCATTCACTAGTTTCTGTCCCAAAGTGCAAAATGAATTTGATTCTAAGATTGTTAGAGTCAGAAGTGATCATGGTGGAGAATTCAAAAACCAACAGTTTGAAGAGATTTTTGACTCCAATGGCATATCTCATGATTTCCGCTGTCCTAGAACTCCTAAAAAAAATGGTGTTGTAGAAAGGTAGAATAGGAAATTGCAAGAAATGGCTAGAACCATAATCAATGAAACAAACATGGCTAAGCATTTCTAAGCTGAAGCTGTAAATACATCATGTAATATTCAGAATAGAATCTCTGTAAGACCTATTTTTGAAAAGACTCCTTATGAATTATGCAAGGGAAGAAAACCAAACATTTCATATTTTCATCCGTTTGGATGTTCTTGTATTAATTTGAACACCCAAAGATTATCTTAACAAGTTTAATTTTAAGGAAAAAGATATATCATGTTAGGATACTCATAATGTTATAAAGGCTACAGAGTATACAGTACAAAAACATGTATTGTTTAAGAATCAATTCATGTTAGGTTTTATGATAAGCTTGACTTAGAAAAGTCAAAGCTGCTTGAAAGATTTGAAGATCTAGAGATTACACTTGAAGGATCTAGACAAAAGATCAAGGACTCTAAAGAAAATGTTCCGGATAAAGATGATATATCAGATCCCTCTGGAGTTTCATCCGTTCAGAAGAGACCAAGACAAAGGAAAACAGTATCTGAAGAACTGATTCTAGGAGATAAAATTGAACCTGTCAGAACTAGATCCATGATTAAACAATCTGAAGAAAATATTCTAGAACTGGTGTCTCTAATAGAACCAAATTCATATGAAGAAGCACTTCAAGATAATGAATGGATCTTGGCTATGCAAGAAGAGCTAAATCAGTTTTCCAAAATGATATTTGGGACTTGGTTCCTAAACCCAAGGGAACTTATGTTATTGGAACAAAGTGGGTATTCAGAAACAAGCTAAATGAGAAAGGTGAAGTTGTTAGAAACAAGGCATGATTGGTTGCACAAGGTTATAGTCAACAAGAAGGGATTGATTACAATGAAACCTTTTCTCTATTTGCTAGGTAGAATCTATTTGTCTTTTAATATCATTTGATGTTAACCATATTATTATCTTATATCAAATAGTAACACCCCATATTTTTCATTTTAATTTAATAGAGATTTAAATTAAATAATTTGAACTATGTGGGATTTTAATTGAAGCATTGAAAAATTATAAAGAAAAGTGTTATTGGGCTTGTGGTGTAGTTAGTAGATGGTGTTAGAATAAGAAATGTTCTGATCAATATTCTTAGTTTTGATGATAACATTATGTATGAATTTTGTATAACACAATGTGGTACTCTAATCCTTTACATTTTCCATTTCAGGAAATATTTGAAGAGTATGCACAAATCAGCGCTCAGAAGCACTGACTCAGAAAGTTCTGGATGGCTTCATCAGAACATGCTCTGGCAAGACATCAGAAGATGGTCATGCAGAATCAGAACTAGAAAGCATCATAAGAATGGACGTCAGAAGTACAAGCTCTGAAGTTCTGATGGTATCACGCTCAAAGCTCTTCAAAGTCAGAAGACAGAAGATGCTCTGCACCAAAGTCGATGACTCTGATATTCAAACGTTGTTATCTACAAATCTGAGTCCAGAAGAAAGTACAAGATGAAAGGCTGTAACGTCAAATATCTGAATGACAAAAGGAACGTTAGAAGCTACAAAAGGCAAAGTCAGTAAAAGCAGCAAAAGCAAGGCTCGAGGTAGTTGACAAAAGTGTGAAACATTAAATGCAGCATTGTACTATTCACACAAAGCATTAAATGCATCCCAATGGTCATTTCCTCTCAAGCGCCTATATATAGAAGTTCTGATCAGAAGCTGAATACAACACTTGCGCAAAACTTACAAAAACGCTGTCAAATTCAAAAGCTAAATACCTTCATCTTCAACCTCACAAACTCTTTGTAATATTTAGTGAGTGTTAAGTTTAGAACTGAAGAGAAATATCACAGTTGTGATTACAGCTTTATTAGAAGCATTCAAACTCTTGTAAACTTTATTTTTACATTGATTGTAAAAGGATTCCTAGAGTGATCAAGTTGTGATTTGTAGACTCTAAAAGACTAAGGGTATCTAAGTGGAAAACCATTGTAATCAGTTGGATTAGTGGATTAATTCCTCAGTAGAGGTAAATCACCTTGTCAGGGGTGGACTGGAGTAGTTTGGTTAACAACGAACCAGGATAAAAATAATCGTGTTCATTGTTTTTATCTTCCAAGTTTTTTGAGTTACACTTATTCAATCCCCTCCCCATTTCTAAGTGTTTTTCACTCCTTCAGAGGGAAGGTGTTAAGTGGTATAGGCCCTACTAACTATTAATCTATTTTCATAAAAAAGGGGATTTTGTGAAAAGGAAAGAAAAATCCAAAAAGGAAGAAGAAGAGCGAAGTAGAGAGAAAGCAGAGAACGTGAAAATGCGAAAGAACGAGGAAGAGGAAGAACCGAGATCAACCTTCGAGGTAAGGGGGGACTCTTCCGATTAACCTCTATTATCGGGTTGTAGACGATAGGATTGAGATTGGTATGCTATTGATTCAATAGAGAAATATGTTCTAGGTTGGGGTTTTGACATTTAGGTTCAATTTTGTAGATTATGTGTAATTACATGTTTGTGATGATTGATGATGTTGGATGTGTTTGTTGATTTGTGATATAACATGTAATACTTGTAAATTGATGCTATTTTTCGTGTACGATCGTAATGATTCGTTGGGTTGTGTTTGGGAATTTAAGTTGCCGTCAAAAGTGGTTTTTTCTGCTGCAGGTTGTTGTAATCGGTTACGGTCGGGCTCGTAATCGGTTACGGTTGTGAAAAATGGGATTTTGGACTGGTTACGAATTCGTAACCGGTTACGGTCATGTAAAAATAATAACGAATAGAGTTACGTCAAGTGTAACCGGTTACGGTGTCCTCATAACCGGTAACACTGAAGCTGTTTTTGAAATTTTGTTTTTCGTAACCCGTTACGCTATTTTCGTAACCCGCTACGCTGTTGCATTTGTGAAAAATAATTATTTTCAAAAATTCATATCTTTTGAACTGTAAGTCCGTTTTGGGTGTCGTTTTAAGCATTGAGTCAATAAATTTATTTCCTATATATTTAAATAACTCAAAGAGCACTAGCTCATTTTTATTTTATAAATCCGGTATTTTCGAAATGGTGAATTGTAATGGATGTGTTATACGTGGTATTGTGATGATGTAAATCCCCTGTTGTTGTGTTGGTTTGATGTATTCAGTGGCGGAGCCAGGACCCTGGTCCAGGGGGTGCAAACTTCAGAACATTAATTAATATTAATAATTATAGTAATATATATTTAAATTAATTAATAATTATAGTAATATATATTTAAAAATTACATTATGTTAAAAAAATAACAATACCAAAGTCAATTCTAGTGTTGCATTAAAACAAACAATTACAAAGTCTAAACCAAACATTCCTAAACTTAATTAAAAGACCCACATGAAACACTTCAAATTTTAAAATTCAAGCTTAAAAGATCTAAATAACTCTTGTTTTTTACAAAAGAGGTAAACAAGTCTATTTTCACTTCTTATATACTGCAATGATCTTGAAATAAATATTCTTTTAGATTTAATGAGTTCTAAAAATTATAAAAACTAGTATTTACTAGCTACAAGTTTCAGTACTTCAGTGCTGACAACTGATAATTTGTTTCCTAGTTCCAACAATACAATATATGACATTGATTCAACTAGGAAAAAAATAGAAAAGAGGAAGAAACTATGAAAAAAGGGAAAAATAATTTCACAAAACCTAAAATTAGTTTTTAAAATTGATTATCTTAGTTGTTATTAGGCTGCAAAATCAATGTTGACAGCTTGAGTAGTTTATTTTTGGATGGAGAAAGGTGGAGGAAGAAAGAAGACGACTTTTGGCTTTTGAGATCTATTTCTTTCTTTGACAAATGCGTTAGAGAGAAGAAAGAATGACGAGGATGACGCTTGAGGACGAGTAGTGATGGTGGTGGTGCCGCCACAACCGCAATCAAGGGTGGAGGTTAGAGGAAGTTAAGAGTTTTAGTTCAGAAAGTTTAGGGTTAGAGAGAGATTTAGAGAGAAAATAAATGAATGAAAATAAATTTGAACTTGGTCTATGGGTGCAAAACTATTTTTTCAGGGGGTTCAAAATAAAATAAAATAGAGTTATTGGTGCAATATTTTAAAATCCAGGGGGTTCAATTGAACCCCCTCATTATACTCTCCCTCCGCCACTGGATGTACTTGGTACACGATTGTGGAATGTGTTATTGTCGTATGCACTGTGTGATGAGTTGAATTATGATAATGTTGTTTATATGATTGAAGTGGTGATTAGTATGTGATAGATGATGCATGCATTTCTTAATCCTATGGTGGCTGTATTCCGATGGAGGTGGATCAGCGGTCGCTAATTTCCATTGTGTGGAATTAGTGAGTAGAGGTAGCAGTATCCTTGATGATGGTGGATCGGTGAGATGGGTTAATCCCATGATTGGTACCACATGCATATATTTGCATTGCATTAGGTGTATGAATTATTATACCATGAATGGAAGGTTGTCCAATGTTATAATGTTGTGTGTTTGATCAACTGTTGTATTTTGTGGATATGTATATAGCCTGAATGTATTTGCAATTGGGTGAATATTATACTGTTGATGTTTTATCGTTTATGAACTGATAACATTATTTAATTGCGAATGAGACTCACCTTTACTGTTGATCATTTTTAGATTGAAGTGTAGCGGTGCTTGCTTTGGTGAGGATAGCTTGTAGGCCGTCTCGATAGTTTTAGAGTGGTTTCATGCTCTGGTCTTGTAACACTGGGGGACGTTCGCATTTAGAGTTGGATAATAACTCTTGTTTTGGTTTTGTTGTTGAATAATGTTGTTTATGCCTTTAGCGTGGTAGACGATGGTTTTAAATATTCAACTGATGAAGTTTCCCGCCGTGTTTTAAACATGTTTGTAATTGTTTATGTTCCTCAGAATAGCATGACAGGTGTTTTATTTTATAAGTAATTGTAACGCTCTTAATTGCATGTTTACTCTAAAAATATTATTTAATTTATCGGAGGTTTAGAAGGGTGTTACAATAGTGGTATCAGAGCATAGTCGGTCGTTGTGACCAGAGTCTTGTTGTCATTATTTCCCTTGTATACGACTAGTGTAAGAGTTGATACTTTTGTTCTAATGGAAATTGTTTTGTGAATTAGAAGAACAATGGCTGGAAGAGGTGGAAGAAACGACGATGCGATTGTTGAGGCTTTGGGCATGATTGCTGGTGTACTGGGAGTAATTGCCAATGGAGCTGGGATTGCTGCTGAAACATAATTGGACAATTTTTAGAGGAACAATCCTCCGTTGTTCAAAGGCACTCACGATCCCGAGGCACTCAGAAGTGGCTGAAGGAAATCGAAAGAATCTTTCAAGTGATTGAGTGTGCTGAAAATCTGAAGGTGAAAATCTGCTGGTGTAGCAATTACTTGGGCTTTATTCAGAAGAGAATTCCTGAGGAGGTACTTTCCTGAAGATGTTCGGGGAAAGAAAGAAATTGAGTTTTTGGAACTGAGGCAGGGTAATATAACTGTTCCTGAGTATGCTTCCAAGTTCGTGGAGCTGGCGAAGTACTACGTCCACTACAACAATGACAAGGCTAGTGAATTCTCGAAATGTGTTAAATTTGAGAATGGCCTCCGTGATGAGATCAAGTAAGGTATCAGATATCAGAGGATTCGTCGATTTGCCGACTTGGTGGATTGTAGCAGGATCTATGAAGAGGACAATCTTAAGCTCAAGTCGTCTCACTCTCGCGAGTTAGTTGACAAGAATGGGAAGAAGCCTATGGATAAGGGTAAGCCATATAGTAAAGGTAATCCAAAGTTGGCGGTTGGAAGAAACCTAGTAGAGGAGACTCTAGTGCTCCGGTCAGATGCTTTAAGTGCGGTGAACCTGGACATCGTATCCATGAATGCAAGAGTGAAGAGAAGAGGTGTTGCCGGTGTGGTAAGTCGGGTCATGTTGTTGCTGATTGTAAAGGAAAGACTGTGACTTGCTTTAACTGCGGAGAAGAAGGTCACATTAGTCCACAGTGTCCTAAGCCGAAGAAGAGTCAAGCTGGTGGTAAAGTTTTCACCTTATTTGGTTCCGAGACTACTGTTGAATGCAGTATAGGGCAAGCAACAAACAAGATTTGGAAATATCGATCCGGGAATTATCGTCCTCAGAGATGGAGAGATGCCATTCAACAGTTTCTACGGTTTCGAGCTTGGGTTTGAATGAGCAAAAAGTAAACAAAGATATAGACAGTAAAAGAATAAACACATTCTTAGAAGAGAAATAACTTATCAGGAATGTAAATATATCCACTCTTCACAAACATACACTTACCAACCCGTTATACTCAACCTACAATACTCATCTATGTCATCACATATCTCTCACATAAGCGTCCATGTCTGGAGCACAAACGAGATCATCTCACAACTAAGGTTATCTCTAACGCAAAGTCACGAGAACATCCGTATTCTCGCGTCGGCGATCTCTCGCGCGTCGCTCAAACACGAAAGCATTAAGTACAGATACCCACAGTGAATGCTAGCTCTAAATCCATCTCTAGAGTTCAGAAACTAACAGATAATCATCCTAGATAAGGATTCAAGAAGTTTATCTCTAAAGCACCCCAAATCCCCAGCATAGAGCAAAAATCCAGGATAACATCAACACAAATTCGTAAATCAAGTTAAATATAACATTATAATCGATAAATATACATAAGATTCAAGTAAATATACAAACAAACCCAACCAAAGAGAAATACACAAAGAAGAAGAGAAATGAACCGAAGATCTCCCGGTTTGTCAGCTCCGTTCGACGCTCAATCCACCCCCGATCATCCGTATGCAACCTCCGAAGTTGTTTTCTAAGCCAATTCTACTCTAAGAATGAAGTTGATGGTGTTGGGACTCAAAAATACCCAACCCATGACCTAAAAATGTGATTTTGGCCCCTTTTAACGAGCTGCTGTCTTAGCAGGTCCGCTTAGCGGACCCCCTCCGCTCAGCGGACTCAAAATTGCTTCCAGACGCTGATTTGCTCCGCTGGAGCTCCGCTCAGCGGACCCCCTCCGCTTAGCGGAGTCTGCTAAAAATCAGATTTTGTTTTCGCCATAACTCGAGAACCGTAACTCCGAATTGCGCCCGGTTCGAAGCGTTGGAAAGCTTATTCAATGCTCTATCCAATAATGAATGAATGGAAACCAAAATGATGATTTTGGTCATCCTTATTTTGAGTATTTGGAAGTCCGCTTGACGGTGGCTAAGCGGGCTTTCACCAAAATTGCGAAATCGAAGCCGTGCCTTTGACACTTTATTCCTCAAGGCTCCAATAAGCATGAATACCTATAAAAACAAAGGAAAAACTATCAAATGGTATAAAAGTATATGAAAATACAACTATTCACAAAGTATACGTATTTATACACAAAACGGGGAATTATTCAAGCGGTATTAACAAAAGTATCGATAAGTGCCACTATTTACATACACAAAATAAGTACATTTTGGCACTTATCAACTACCCCTGAGGATCGATTGATTAAAGGTACATGTTTTATCCGTGGCACACCTTTAATTGCAATTATAGATACTAGAGCAAATCATTCTTTTATTTCTATGGATTGTGCTAAAAGATTGAATTTAGAAATATCTGAGATAAATGGAAGTATGGTTACTGACACTCCTGCGTCGGGTTCAGTGACTACTTCGTTTGCTTATTTGGATTATCCAATTGATATTTTTGGTAGAGAATTCAGAATGAATTTAGTGTGCCTTCCATTGGAACAACTTGATGTTATTTTGGGAATGAACTGGTTGCAATTCAATCAGGTACATATCAATTGCTTCATAAAGACGGTTATTTTTCCTGAAGATGTCAGTGTTAAGGACTTGGCGATGAATACTAGACAGTTGAACCAGACGGTTGAGGACGAGGCTGCCGTGTTTATGTTGTTTGCATCTTTGGAAGTGAAAGGAAAAACAACTAGTAGTGAATTATCGGTGGTATGTGACTTTCCGGAAGTCTTTCCAGAAGATGTGAGAGAGTTACCACCTGAGAGAGAGGTCGAGTTTGCTATTGAATTGATTCCTGGAACGAGCCCGGTGTTGATGGCGCCTTATCGTATGTCGGCATCTGAGTTGACTGAATTGAAAAATCAATTAGAATAATTAATTGAAAAGGAATTTATTTGTCCAAGTGTTTCGCCGTGGGGTGCGCCGGTGTTGTTGGTAAAGAAGAAAGAAGGTTCGATGAGATTGTGTGTGGATTACAGACATCTGAATAAAGTTACTATCAAGAATCGGTATTTGTTGCCAAGGATTGATGATTTGATGGATCAACTAGTTGGAGCGTGTGTATTCAGTAAGATTGATCTAAGGTCTTGATATCATCAAATTCGTGTGAAGGCGGACGATGTTCAGAAGACTGCATTCAGAACAAGGTATGGTCATTACGAATATACAGTGATGCCATTCGGAGTAACTAATGCACCTGGTGTTTTTATGGAATACATGAATAGGTTCTTTCATCCTTATCTCGACGAGTTCGTGGTGGTGTTTATAGATGATATTCTGATATAATCCAAGAGTGAAGAAGAGCATGCAGATCATCTTAGAGTTGTATTGGAATTGTTGAAAGAGAATAAGCTTTATGCTAAGTTATCGAAGTGTGAATTCTGGTTAAGTAAGGTAAGCTTTCTTGGCCATGTAATTCCCAAGGATGGTATTGTTGTAGATCCTACGAAGGTAGAAGCGGTATCTCAGTGGGAAGCTCCGAAGTCTGTTTCCGAGATTCGTAGTTTTCTTGGTCTTGCGAGTTACTATAGAAAGTTCATTGAAGGATTTTCAAAGTTAGCATTTCTGTTAACTAAGTTGACAAGAAAGGGTCAAGCATTCATTTGGGATTCGAAATGTGAAGAAGGATTTCAAGAGTTGAAGAAGAGGTTGACTAGTGCGCCTATTCTGATTTTTCCGAACCCAGCGGAATCTTTTGTTGTTTATTGTGATGCCTCGTTGATGGGATTAGAAGGTGTATTAATGCATAATCAACAGGTAGTAGCTTATGCGTTGAGACAACTCAAAGTTCATGAAAGGAATTATCTGACTCATGATTTAGAGTTGGCAGCGGTGGTATTTGTATTGAAATTATGGAGACATTATTTATATGGTTCGAGGTTTGAAGTATTTAGTGATCACAAGAGTTTGAAGTATCTCTTTGATCAGAAAGAGCTTAATATGAGGCAAAGAAGATGGTTAGAGTTTCTTAAGGATTATGACTTTGGATTGAATTACCATCCGGGTAAAGTGAACGTTATTGCTGATGCATTGAGTAGGAAGTCCTTACATATCTATGCTAATGGTGCGAGAATTAGACCTAATTGAACAATTCAGAGATTTGAGTTTGGTATGTGAAAGTACTTCTGGTAGTGTTAAATTGGGTATGTTAAAGCTGACGAGTGGTATCCTTAATGAGATTAGAGAAGGTCAGGAAACTGATGTGGAATTGGTTGATAAGTTGACTTTAATTAATCAAGGTAAAGGAGGTGAATTCAGAATTGACTAGAATGGTATAACGAGGTTGGGTGATCGGTTTTGTGTTCCTAATGTTGCCGAACTAAGAAAGAGTATTCTTGAAGAAGGACACCGTAGTCGATTGAGTATTCATCCTGGTGCTACCAAGATGTATCATGATTTGAAAAAGTTTTTTTGGTGGCCTGGAATGAAAAAGGAAATAGTTGAGTTTGTTTATTCTTGTTTGACTTTCCAGAAGTCAAAGATTGAACATCAGAAGCCGTATGGATTCATACAACCGTTGTTTATCCCTGAATGGAAGTGGGATAGTATATCTATGGGTTTTGTTTCGGGGTTACAAAGGACAGTTAAGAATTGTGAAGCCATTTGGATTATCGTGGATAGACTGACGAAACCTGCTCACTTTATACCGATGAGAATGGATTATCAGATGGAGAAGTTAGCTCAGTTGTATGTCGAAAAGATAGTGAGTCTGCATGGTATTCCTTCGAGTATCGTGTCAGATAAAGGTCCAAGGTTTACCTCAAAACTTTGGGAAGGTTTGCAGAAAGCTTTGGGTACTAAGTTGAGATTGAGTTCTGCTTGTCATCCGCAGACTGACGGTCAGACAGAAAGAACGATTTAATATTTGGAAGATTTGTTGTGCGCTTGCGTGTTAGAGAAAGGTGGTGCTTGGGATAGTTACCTGCCATTGATTGAATTTACTTACAATAATAGTTATCATTCGAGTATTGGTATGGCTCCGTTTGAGGCTTTGTATGGTCGAAGATGTAGGACGCCATTATGCTGCTATAAATCTGCTGAAAGTGTTATAATTGGGCCAGAAATTGTTCAAGAAACTACAGAGAAGATTAAGATGATTCAGGAGAAAATGAAAGCTTCTCAAAGTCTCTAGAAGAGCTACCATGATAAGAGGCGGAGAACACTTGAGTTTCAAGAGGGAGATCATGTGTTTCTGACAGTTACTCCTATGACTGGTGTTAGTCGAGCTTTGAAGTCAAAGAAGTTGACACCGCGTTTCATTGATCCGTTTCAGATTACATAAAGAGTAGGAGAAGTAGCTTACCATATTGCGTTGCCACCGATGCTTGCGAATTTACATTATGTATTCCATGTATCGCATTTGAGAAAGTACATTGTTGATCCCTCTCATGTGATCCAAGTGGACGATGTACAAATGAAAGACAACTTGACAATTGAGACATTGCCTGTAAGGATTGAAGATCGAAAACTGAAGCAAATGCGTGGTAAGGAGATAGCATAGGTCAGAGTAGCTTGGAGAGGACCAGTAGGTGGTGTCGCGGGGAAAAATCGTATCTTTTTTTCGGGATGAGACACCTGATGCCTTCTTTGGGCTCGAGTGCTCAAAAAATGATTTTTCTTTTGTTTCGACCAAACTTTTTATTGTTTCCAAAGTAGGAAAAGGAAAAAAGCTGCAATAACCTTAAAAGTGGGGGAGAGATCTTGGGTAAGAGGGTTGGTTATACGAAGGGAAGGTATTAGCACCCAACGTATCTATAGTACTCTATAGGCTTCTTTGTTATGTTTGTTTCATTCTATGTTATGGTGGAGGTTCTGTTGTGAAATAGGTGGGACCTAAGGTGTTTGTTTGATTATGCTCGCAAAGATCATCGCGATCCTCTGCATACATATCCCTTAGAGGGAATCAGAGCATCTGTAGCTCGGGGTCTACGGGTGCTAAGGTTTGAGTGGTTTGAGGGAGAAGTTTTGCTCGCCAAGGATACGACCTTGTGCCTACGTATTCTCAAAGGGATGTTGAGAAAGTCAGAGCAATCGTAGTTCCCACTTATGCTAGTGGAAGCAAAGGATAAGAGACAAATGTCATCTAAATGTTCGATGTATCTAATCTATATCATCACATACATCTGTTTGATTTTTGTTTGAAAATCTTTTCATTATAAGCCCTGGGCCATGCCACTTATGGCGCTTAGAATGATAAAGATGTTTTTTAAGCCAGCCTTGTGGCAAAAACTTTCAATGAAGTCAGCCTTGTGACAAAAAGTTTTGATTAATCAGCCAGCCTTGTGGAAAAAGTTTCAATGAAGTCAGCCTTGTGACAAAAACTTTGATTAATCAGCCAGTATGGTGGCAAAAAGGTTTGATTGATTAGCCAGCCTTGTGGCAAAAAAAGTTAAGTTGATTGATTGATTGATTGATTGTTTGTGATGATATAGAAGAGATACTCCTATCATAGAGATGATAAATGTCTAATCTCCTAGGGTATTTGATTTGGATATTGGGGATGCTTATAAGAAGCCCGTGGGTCCTTGTACGAAGCCCAAGAGGAGGCTATCCGAGGGTCCTTGCATTGTAAGCCCAAGAGGAGGCTGTGGGAGGGACTATCGAGGGTCCTTGCATTGTAAGCCCAAAAGGAGGCTATGGGAGGGACAAGTCGTTTGTACGAAGCCCAAGAGGAGGCACGGTATAGTTGGTTTGAGCTCTTAGAGCGATTTCACCGGGAAACCATACTCTATGTCCTAACCTAAACTAGGGAGATTCTTTGCACGAAGCCCAATAGGAGGCTATGGGGAACCTAGTGTTGTACTAAGTTGAACAAGCATATATTACATGAACAAACACATGAACAAGTATGAACAAACATGGACAAACATGAACAAGTATAATTACATATATATGACAAAGTGTGTGTATATAATGGAGTTTATGAAGGAAATATACCTGTAAGCATGATCCATTTGTATACACGGGGCTCGGGACTCATACTCGGGGAGAGGCCCATTGAGTTTATTCAAAAGTTATGTAAACAAGTATTTACAAAAGGGCTCGGGACTTATACCTACATGGAGATATGTACAAAAAGGTATGTGTACAATGAAATACCTAATTTCATGTACAGGAATGGGACTTATACCTATGTGGAGGCCCCTGTTTATTTTATAAAACATGGTTAATTGATTTGCAAAGTTTGTCATTTTGAAAACAGTTTGAAAGTTTTCGTTTTGAAAGAAGTTTTCTATTTAAAGAAAAACTGTACAAAGAAAAGGAAAGGGACTTATACTCTCTAATATTCGAGAGGCCCAAGTTTGAAAATCAATTGATCAATCCAAAAAGAGTGAAAAGAAAACCAAAAAATAAAAAGGTTTATCGTTTTGAAAAACTGTGATCGTTTGTTTTGAAACGGTTTGAAATTTTGAAAGAAATCAAATTAATTAAGATAAACACAAAGATTATACTTAATTAACACCTAAATGATTAGGGTTTGATCACAAAATATTTACAAATGATTAAGTTTGAAAAATCAAATGAAAAACAATATTTAAAGTATTTAAAAACACTTAAAAATATGTCATTTTAAACTTAATTAAAAATGTATTAAATAAATTTTTTTTGTGATTTTTTTTTTATATTCATAAAATACATATATAAAATAAGAAGTGTGTAAAAAATGAATAAAAAATGAGTTAATTTGATAGGTTAAAATAATTGATGAAGTTGTGAAGAAAAATAAGAAAAATAGTGTTAAAAAATTAGGTTTTGTCTTCCAAAGGGCTTGAACCCACGCCCTTGTGTTTACCATTCAAAAACATTGCCAACTGGACCACGCGCGTGGTCTGTTTAACATTTGCAACGAATCAATTATATTTTTGAATCAATTTCTAATTTCAGTTTCAAAAATCTGGCGCCAAGAACACAACCCTAACTTGAAAATTCTGAAAACTGAATTGTTTGGATCAAGTGAATAGCCTATCTTGCTCGATTTTTCACAAGGAACATGATGGTGATCTTTAATTTCATTTATTTTTGTTCTAAGATGGTTAATTTTCGCATGAACATGAAGAACCCTAATATGACAAATCATTGTGAAATCGTATATGATCATGATATGATGCAATTGATTGAGGGTTATTATTCAGTGATGGTGCAGAAACAAGATGGTAACTCAATTTTTCATTTATGATGCATGTATGATAGAGTTTGAAGTTCATGAGCACTTACCTTAAAAACGGCACAACTGAGAATCGAATTCTGCAAATGAGGGGTTCCAGATGTTGTTTCTTGATCTGAACACCTTCAGTGGACCTTATGGAACATGTTTGGACGCTTGGTGTGGATTGAAAACCTCTTGATCAGTTTGTGGTACTCGATCTGCAGTAGGGCTCAAGTGAGGATCAAACTTGGTGATTTTGGAGTTACAGGTCAGGGATGATGATTGGGATAGTTCATATATGGTACATGGATGATGTTTGGATGATTAACTTGGACTGAAATGAGCTAGAACGAAAATTAGCATGATAAGGCTCACTTTGTGCAAGTTTGGAAGTTGAAGAGTGATTCTGAGTTTTGGGTGTTTTTGGGGTATGTGGATGGGTCAAACACATCACATATGATGTTTAGAAGTTGTTAGAACCATCACTTTGGCCATAACTTCAAGGATTTGGAGGTTGAGTTTTCTACCTCTTTGAAAACTATGAAACTTGCAATTCAAGAAAGAAGAGAGAAAGCCTATAATTGTGAGGTTTTGGTGTGATTTTGGAAGTGATTTGAACCTCTATTTATAGGCCAAGGATTCTGAATTCAAAGCCTTTGCAAGTTGATCCAAGAATGATGATTTGGCTTAAGAGATAAAATGGAATCTTTCACATTAAATGCAAATGGTTAAAAGTGACTAAACCATGGTTAAATCTCAAGCTTCTTATCCTCTTCCATTCTGATCTTCAAATCAGAAAATATCTTTCAATTATTGCTTCTATGCATCATTACTTGGATTATAGGTCATGTAGTGTAAGAACTTTGTGAAGATGGCTTGAAATTTCATGCATAATGATCTCTAATGACAAAATTCAAAACCATGGCTACACTCCATATTTTTTCATGCTCTTGGACATTTTGGAAAGCTCATGTTATGTACTTCAAAACCCTACTTGGAAGTTTCTTCAAGACCTTTAAGGAAATGGGTGAAAAAGATCCATGAACTTTGAGAAAAATGAGATTTTAAGTGAAATTTTCAAAAGATACCAACTTTGAAGCTCCATATCTCTTAAATGGTTGATCTTTTGGAAAATCATCATATGTGACAAAGTTGTTTATTGGATCAAAATCTACAACTTTCATGTTGGAAGTTTTTTTCAGTTTGTAGGTGAAATTTTGAGAAATTCCCTTCCAAAGTTTGGAAAAAACCATTGAAAAACACTTAGAATTTTTCTAAGTATGGAAAGTCAAACTTTTGACTTTTTGATTCTTGATTGATTTTCTTGATTTTTCTTGATCAAATGACTTCATATATCATATATTGATGATTTGAAACTTCAAAAGTCATGGTTGACCAAAATTCCAAAAAGTCAATGGTGATCTTGTACAGTTGACTTTTTCAGACGGATCGCGTTTCTGGAGATTTCAAATGAACCAGGCTATCCTTACCAAATGAATGGTATGAATGGATAATATTGAGGTATTGGAGGACCTTGAGCCATTGTTTAAGTTGTGGCACCATGTTCTGATTAAAAAGTCAATGGTTCAGGTGAATTGGGTCAAAAACCCTAATTGTCGACCTGATGAAATTGATGACTGTGGATCTTGAATTGAGATGTAATTTCAATTGGATATTGCCATAGGGATTATTTGAAGATGATTGAAACCTTTGAGTGATTTCCTGGGGATTTTTAGGGTTTCCCAAATGTGATCCCTGATTTTAGTCCCTGATAGCTCAAAACCCTAATCTAATGATTTGAAATTCCACTGTTGATCAATCCTTATGCAGGTGATGTCCTGAGCCAATGGATTAGGTCAAAATGATGTACTTGGGGTCTTGAGGTCATGTCCCAAGTCATTAGGTCAAATCCTGAGCAAAAGTCAGGAGTATATTGTCTTCAGTCAAAACCCTAATCTGGTTGATTCAAAGTCCCTGAGCTTGTTGAAATGAATCTTTGAGGACCAAATGTTGATTGTTTATGAAGATAATTCTTTTGAGATGAAGGGAGAACAAAACCCTAATTGATTGTTACTTGTACTGATGAGTGATTTCTTGATTTAATCCTGCTGAGTCACAAGTAGCAAACACAAACTATGCAATTTGTTAGAGATGCAAATGATGCATATGCAGATGATATGAGGTGGTATCTTAGGTCAAAAATTGGGGTATGACAGATGCCCCTATTTAAGTTTCTTCAACCTGAGATATGAAGATTGAAAATCTTCGTTTTGATAGGGTGGAAGAGACTTAAATATCAGAAGACGCAAATTTTGGACCTAAGATACCAAAATTGCGAATGATGCAAGGATATCTGTATCAAGGGGATATCAAGAACTGACTCCACCAGGGACAAGAGATCGGGAATGATGTCTCAATCCGTTTTAGGAAGAGAGTCCGTTTTTTTTCTTTTTTTTCGGGAAAGCAAGTGTATGCTTCACCGGGGAATGATAGCTTTGTAAGAAAAGCTCACCTATCGCCATTATCGACTATCGGCATGGGGATAGACTTGTTTAATAATGCGAAGGTGAAAGGTATGAAACTATATTACCGACTATCAGCATGGTGATAGACTTGACATGGTAAAAAGAGTTTCAAACGTTCGGTTAATATTACCGACTATCAGCATTGTGATAGACATGTTTAATAATATAACCAGAACAAAAAGGTTACCAACTACCAGCCTCGTGATAGTGGTGATAAAATGATCCTGGAGACTTTGCTAGGGAAATGACTGGTTATTCAGCCTTGTGAACAGTAATAAGGCCCTGATTGTCAAATGGTCTTCATGATTGATTTCCTTGAGAGGAAAAGTTTTTTGAAAGAGACATAAGCTGCTCAGATGATGAGGCTATTGCTTATTGTCTATTTTTTTCACGACTCTATTTGGGGAATCGGAATTTGAATCTTTGGTAAAGACAAGGTTATATCCATGAATGAATTGGAAAGAAACGGTCAAACAAGACTTTGTACCCAATGAGGAATGAACTCAACGGATATTTTCTCCTTCGTTTTGAGAGGAGAAGACTGAAGCAACCTTCTTCCACGAGGAATGATCTCAGTGGGGAGCTGGAGAAAGAAAATGTTCTTTTTGCTTATGGGTGACAACCTATTGGAGAGATGACATGCCCATACCTGTTTCTTTTCTTTCTTTTCTTTTTCTTCTTCTCTTTTTTTTTTTTTTTTTTTTTTTGAGGATAGATATACCCTAAACAAGTGATTTTAAACCAAACATTGAAAAATGCAAGAATGCATAACTGATGCAAGTATGATGAATGTCATGAATGTAGCATGCATGCTGACGATACTGACAGACAAAGAAGTGTATACTAGAGACGGACCGACGTCGCAATACAACCAGATACTTGGCAAATGTTCTTCAACACGGTGCAGATAATACAGTTGATGAATGGTGTTGCGTGCTTTAAACTTCTCTGAGGAAGATAAGCATCTTTTCTTATTGAGATGGAAGAACTTCTTCACTGGAGATAGAAAATCTTCGTCACTGGGGATAGAAGAGCTTTTCCTATCATAATCTTTGATTCATCCTATGGAGATAGTTGTTGATGTTCCTTCGGTTGTTCACCACTCAAAGGAAAGTTTCGCTTTTATTTTGAAAAAGAAAAGTAAATTCATTTAAAACTTATTTTTTCTTTTTTCTTTCAAAAGTGAATAACACAATTAAAGCGTCATTTTGCAAGCTGAAAGAAATTAAAGATTGCAAACAAATGGGCACAAGGCTCAAATTTATTTAATGGGATGGTAATCAGCTAAAGGCGTGATTCCATGGAGTATTTACAAAAGTTGGAAATGGTAATTATGCGGAAAAGGCTACATTGAAAGTAATGACCACTATTCACCCTAACAACTTTGAGTTCTAACTGTGCTTGTCGCTTCAGATTGGTGATGATTTGATTGTAGATCCTTTGATGAAAAAGACTCTTCAGGTGACGAAGTACGGACTGATGCAGTTACTTTGTCATGAATCCCTAATTTTTGCCTAGATTGCCCTTTCAGGTTTTCAATCTACCAGGATGAATTTTTTTCTGTTTATTGTCTCTAATTTTTGCCTGGACCGCCCTTTCGGGTTTTCAGTCCACCGAGACGCTCATTTTTGCCTAAGTCGCCCTTTGCGGATTTTCAACTTACCGAGCTGTTCTTTTGTATTTTTTAGACAAAGTATTTCTTGACTGCATCAGCATTCACAGGATGTGGGAGTTCATCACCATCCATGGTTGCAAGAGTCATGGCGCCGCCATGAGGACTTAGTCTCCATGAGGACTCTCATTGATGGTATTTCAACTTCTACGGGGAGCACAGCTTCCATGCCGTATACTAGAGAAAAGGGAGTTGCCCCCGTTGAAGTACGCACTGAAGTACGGTACCCATGTAAAGCAAATGGCAGCATTTCATGCCAGTCTTTGTAAGTGACGACCATTTTCTGGACAATCTTCTTAATGTTCTTGTTGGCAGCTTCAACGGCGCCGTTCATTTTTGGTCTGTAAGGAGAAGAGTTATGATGCTCAATCTTGAATTCCTCACACAATTCTTTGATCATTTTGTTGTTCAAGTTTGAACCATTGTCAGTAATGATCTTGCTGGGAACACCATATCGGCAAATGATGTTATTCTTGATAAACCTCACAACCACTTTTCTTGTAACGTTGGTGTAAGATGCTTCTTCGACCCATTTGGTGAAGTAATCAATTGCCACTAAGATGAAACAATGACCGTTTGAAGCTTTTGGTTCGATCATCCCAATCATGCCGATACCCCACATGAAGAAAGGCCATGGAGATGAGAGAACGTTGAGTAGAGTCGGTGGCACATGGATCTTATCTGCGTAGATCTGGCATTTGTGACATCTCTTCACGTGTTTATAACAGTCAGATTCCATTGTCAACCAATAGTATCCTGCTCTTAAGATCTTCTTGGACATTGCATGCCCATTTGAATGAGTTCCAAAGGACCCTTCATGCACTTCATGCATTAACATGTCTGCTTCGTGTCTGTCCACGCATCTGAGCAAAACCATGTCGAAGTTTCTTTTGTATAGCACATCTTCGTTCAGGAAGAAACTGCCAGAAAGTCTCCTTAGAGTTTTCTTATCTTTGTTTGATGCCCCAAGTGGGTACTCTTGAGTTTGAAGGAAGCGTTTGATGTCGTGAAACCACGGTTTATCATCGATGATTGCTTCGGTTGCAAACACATAGGCGGGCCTTTCAAGGCGCGTAATTCTGACTGTAGGCATATCGTTCCAATGATTGACTTTGAACATGGAAGATAGAGTAGCCAAGGCGTCTGCCATTCGATTCTGATCTCGAGGTATATGATGCAATTCAACCTTGTTGAAGAAAGTCAACAGACGTCTTGCATAATCTCTGTAAAGAATCAAACCAGGGTGGTAAGTTTCCCACTTGTCTTTGATTTGGTTGATCACGAGAGCTGAATCTCCATATATGTCGAGGATCTTGATCCTTAAGTCAATGGCTTCTTCGAGACCCATGATACAAGCTTCATATTCTGCGATGTTGTTGGTACAATCGAATAGCAATCTGGCGGAGAACGGGATATGAGTACCCTTGGGAGTGATGATGATTGCCCCAATTCCATTGCCAAAAGCGTTTACTGCTCCATCAAAAATTAGGCCCCATCTTGATCCAGGATCAGGACCTTCTTCAGGTAATGGTTCGTCACAATCTTTCATCTTCAAGTACATGACATCTTCGTCAGGAAAGTCAAACTTGAGAGATTGATATTCATTAATTGGTTGATGCGCCAAATGATCGGCGATAATGCTTCCTTTGACTGCTTTTTGAGCACGGTATTCAATGTCATATTCGGATAACAGCATTTGCCATCGGGCAATCCTTCCTGTTAAGGAAGGCTTTTCAAAGACGTACTTGATTGGATCCATTTTGGAGATTAACCAAGTAGTATTGTTGATCATGTACTGGCGGAGAAGTTTCGAAGCCCAAGCCAAAGCACAACATGTTTTTTCGAGCATGGAGTAACGAGACTCACAATCTGTGAATTTCTTACTCAGGTAATAGATGGCATGCTCCTTCTTACCGGTTTCATCTTGCTGTCCAAGCATACAACCCATGGATTCTTCCAACACAGTAAGGTACATGATTAATGGTCTTCCTTCAACTGGAGGAATCAATATTGGTGGTTCTAACAGGTATTCCTTGATACTGTCAAACGCTTTCTGGCAATCTTCAGTCCATACAACCCCTTGATCTTTGCGGAGAAGCTTGAAAATTAGCCCACAAGTAGCAGTCATTTGAGAGATAAATCTGGAGATATAGTTTAATCGTCCGAGAAATCCTCTTACTTGCTTTTCAGTTTTTGGTGCAGGCATCTCTTGAATAGCTCTGACTTTGTCGGGATCTACTTCGATACCTCTTTGGCTGATAATGAAACCCAAGAGTTTTCCAGATCTAACCCCAAAAGTACATTTGTTAGGATTCAAGCGAAGCTGATATTTCCTTAGTCGTTGAAACAACTTCAAAAGGTATTCAATATGTTCTTCTTCTGTGCTGGACTTGGCTATCATGTCGTCCACATAAACTTCAATTTCTTTATGCATCATGTCATGAAAGAGAGTAGTCATCGCCCTTTGGTAAGTTGCGCCTGCATTCTTTAATCCAAACGGCATCACTTTGTAGCAAAAGGTACCCCATGGGGTGATGAAAGATGTCTTCTCCATGTCTTCGGGAGCCATCTTGATCTGATTATAACCGGAGAACCCGTCCATGAAGGAAAAGACGTTGAACTTAGCGGTGTTATCAACCAACATGTCAATATGTGGTAATGGAAAGTCATCTTTTGGACTGGCCTTGTTCAAGTCACGACAGTCAACACACATTCTGACTTTGCCATCTTTCTTCGGAACTGGCACAATGTTGGCCAACCATTGAGGATACTCTGAGGTGACTAGAAAACCTGCGTCGAGCTGTTTTTGAACTTCCACTTTGATCTTGTTAGCCATATCAGGGTGAGTCCTTCGCAATTTCTTCTTAACTGGCGGACATTCTGGCTTCAATGGCAAGAAATGCTGAACAATATTGGTATCCAACCCAGGCATGTCTTGGTAGGACCAGGCAAACACGTCAACATATTCTTTGAGAAGGTCTGTCAACTTACTCTTGATATCAGCATCAAGCAGCGATCCAATGGTCACTTCTTTTTTGTCTTCTTCAGAACCCAAGTTGATCTTTTCTAAAGGCTCTTTGCGAGGCAGAATGGCTCTTTCCTCGTGCTTAAGTAATCGAGAGATCTCGTCCGGGATCTCCTCTTCTTCCTCTTCTTCGGCTTTGAACACAGGAAACTCAAAGTTGGGAGAGGGCATAGGGTTATTGCATTCAATGGGTTTATCAATAGTAAATCTGCACATATGATTTATACTTATTTCAGAAAAAACTGTGAATGCAAAAGTGTATGCAGATCATTGAAAAAGTTTTTTTTTTTTTTGGTTTTTTAGGATTACCATTTCCAGAAAAAAGCAAAAATAAAAACATATAATGTAGGGAATTCAAAATGACACTTTATTTATGATTCATTTTTGAAACAAAGCCCTAAACACAAACTCATTTGTCTTGGGCAGGACAAAGAGGGAAACTTTTAAAACAAAGCCCTATACACAAAGTTATTTGGGCAAAACATTTAAAAGCAAAGCCCTATAAAACATCTCTCTGCTTTGGGCAAGGCAGGAGGTCAAAATAACAGCGAGGTGATTACTTTGAGCGGCGAACAACATTCGGAACGTCGACAGCTTTCCAGTAGCAACGAACTCCTCTGTGTATTATGTATTCAGGAAAATTCCCCTCAGAATTATCTTCAGTATTGACATTGACCGCTGGTCGAGCAGGATTTGAAGGTCCTGGTTTGTCACCCTTGTTCTTTGTAGAATTGAAACGGTCTTCTTCTACTTCTTGAAGAGCATAAGATGAGTCACAATCTTCAGAATTTTCAGGATGTATTTCCCAGTCTTCAGGATGAAGAGACTCATTGTCAGAGACACTTTCCGAGTCAACTGCGGGGCCATCTTCCCCTTCATCTTCAAAAATGGCATTTATGTGATAATAACCGTCTTTAGGATTATAAATCTTGGTAGATGCGTTGAAGCCGAAATCTTCAGTAATTTCAGGCTGCTGAGAAAATTGATAGGGCTGATAAGCCTCTTCTGGTTGACTATTATATTCAAAGGAATCTCCCCATCCAGTTGGTTGGATATCTTCAATCGCAATCTTTGAACTTTCAGGTGCAGTGTATTTCACCATATAATCAAAATTTCCACTTGGTTGTCCCAAGGTGTCCCAAACCTCTGCAGGAATAGGCGGAATTTCTTTAGCACTTGTTTTCTCTGAAGGAGGATATGGTTCTTCCTGAGATATGTATCCCGAGTCATTGAGATAACATTTCCATTCTTCTTCAGGATCGGAGAGGCCTTCTTCGATGCATTCTTCAATAAGGACATTGACCTCTTGAGGAATTGGGTTAAGGAATCCTCCACTAATGAATGTTTCTTTGATCGGACGAAGGGTTTCATCCTTCTTGGTGCAGTTTGAGAATGTTGGTGAACATCCGAGACCTGCTCTAGTTTCATTCTTGGTCGGGATCACAACTTGCCCCCAGCCAGTGGTAGTTCCATCTTTCACTACTTTTACTGCCTCTTTGTAAGAAGAGATCGATCCTTTCTTTTTGGAAGATTCGTCTTCTAAAGAGAGACCTTGGAACTGAGTTCCTTCCACATCATCAGCACCAATGAAAGAGAAATTGGATAAATGACTCACCATTAAGGCTTGTTCCCCACTTATTGTTACCAATTTTCCATTTGTTACAAATTTTAACTTTTGATGGAGCGTAGAAGTTACTGCCCCTGCTTCGTGGATCCATGGTCGTCCTAACAAACAGCTATAAGCAGCTTGAATGTCCATGACCTGGAAGGTGATTTGAAATGTATGTGGACCAATTGTCATGGGAAGGTTGACTTCGCCGATAACAGATTTTCTCGATCCATCAAATGCTTTGACAACTACACCACTGGACTTCATAGGCATTCCTTGGTAAGACAAGCGAGCAAGAGTCGTCTTTGGCATCACATTCAAGGAAGATCCGCTGTCTACCAACACATTGGACAAAGAGTCTGACTGACAATTCATAGAAATGTGTAGAGCAAGGTTGTGATTTCTACCTTCCTCTGGGAGTTCTTCATCACAGAAGCTTAAATTGTTGCAAGCTGTTATGTTAGCTATTATCCCATCAAAGTGATCAACAGTCACATCATGATCTACAAAAGCTTGATCCAAGACTCTCATCAGGGCTTCCCTGTGTGCTTCAGAGTTTAAAAGCAATGAAAGTATTGAGATTTTTGAAGGAGTCTGCATAAGCTGATCCACAATCTTGTATTCACTTCTTTTAATAAGCTTCAAAATTTCATCAAAGTCAGGATTAACATTGGTTCCACTGGATTGGCCAACATCAGTGCTTGTATTACTGATAGGAGTTTCCACAGGATTCCCCACTGGTGTATTAACAGGATTTTGCCTGGTTGCGGGAGCAATAGGCTGCTTTGGAGGTAGTGGAGTGTACACACGTCCACTTCTTGTTACTCGACTCACATCAGCGATGTTCACGACAGATGAAAGAGTAGGTAAAGGAACTTCTTGTCCATTCTTTATCATTGTTGCATTGTAGTTGTATGGAACTGCCTTGTCAGAGTCATAGGGAACAGGTCTAGGTAGACAAATGATCAAAGGAGCAATAGGAACCTTTGGCTTGTTGTAAGTAACTTCTATGCACTCGGGCATGTTTAAATGAGGAACGATGACGTTAACTTTAGGCATTTCCGAGTTGATATCTGAGACTAAAAGCTCATGCGGATAACATCCTATCATGTTAACTTCATCTTCATTCCTATTTCTGTAGATCTGAATAGTACCATTATCTAGCAAGACTTGAAGATCTCTTCTCACAATCGAACATCCGTGAGGATCTATGCAACATATGTTACAGGAACCGTAGGGCATGAGACCTCAGCTTTGTACCACCATGGAAGTTTCTCAGGTATTGGTGGTGGTGCTTTAGTTTGAACAAGACCTCTTTCAATCAAAGCAGGGTACAATTCTGTGTAGGTCATTGGAATCGGATCAAACTGTGGAGCTCTTTGTACACGATTCTGATTGTTGTTGAACTGCTGAGCCTGTTGTCGAGGCTGTTGTTGTTGAAACTGCAGGGTAAATCCCGGATTTGGTGGTGTATTAACGACTGGCGCGATAGCAGAAAGCTGTTGTTGACGATTGACGTTTCCTCTTGGCTTTCCTTGGGATACCATGTCAACACTTTGTTCTTTCTTCTTTGGGAAACCACTTCCAAACTTTTTGGTTCCGCTTGAAGATCCACCTTCTTTAGTTAGACGTCCGGTTCGGACTCCTTCTTCTAGACGCATCCCCATGTTTACCATTTCGGTGAAATCACTTGGAGCACTAGCAATCATGCGTTCATAGTAAAACGGGCCAAGAGTATTCAAGAAGATCTTTGTCATCTCTTTCTCTTTTAACGGTGGATTAATCTGAGCAGCAGTTTCTCTCCATCGTTGGGCATATTCTTTGAAAGCTTCATGGTCTTTCTGAGCCATGGATCGGAGCTGATCTCTGTCTGGAGCCATATCCGAGTTGTATTTGTATTGTCGGACAAAGGCCTCACCTAGGTCGTTGAAAGTCCGAATGTTGGTGCTATCCAAACCTGTGTACCACTTCAGTGCGGCACCAGTCAAACTGTCTTGAAAGTAATGGATGAGCAATTGATGATTATCTGCATAGGTAGACATCTTCCTAGCATACATCACGAGATGGCTTTGTGGACAAGAACTACCTTTGTATTTTTCAAAGTCAGGGACCTTGAATTTAGCTGGTATTTGTACACTAGGAACTAAACATAGCTCATGGGCATTCTTTCCAAACAAATCTTTCCCACGAATAGCTTTGACTTCCAGTTGAATCTTGTTGAACTGTTCTTGGAGATCTTCCACAAGATTACGCTGATTTGTGCTATCACCTTGATCATGATAAATCTCATTGCCTTCATAAGGAACAGTGTGAACCGTAGGGGTCGGAACTGTCATAGTGGGTTGTGAGAGTGCCATAGTGATTTGGGAAAAAGTTACCCCTGAATGTGGAATAAACGTCAAACCTTGCGTTGCAGGCGCTTCAGTTGCGGTTGTTTGAACCCCAGAGAAATTATGGCAGAATCCTGCACCAAAGCTGAAAGGCGTGCCCCAAACTTCTGGCATAGAGAAAGATGGAATGCTGAATGCAACTGTAGAAACTGGAGTAGTGACTTCAGATGTCACTGTTGCTTGACTGTTGGGTGGCGGCTGCTGATTCTGTGCGGCCATTAGGGAGTCAACCAGAGTAGTAAGACTTTCCAACTTTTCCTGAAGGGTGGTCACTGTACCACAGAGCTCAATATTCTCTTGTTCAGAGTGTTCCATTACTATTCTTCTGCTTGAACGAGTATTGTATCTGTGATCTGATTGCGAGCGCGGTCGAGAAACTTTGAGACGCGACAGCTTGACGATCTATTGGAGAAAGATCCAAAAGATAAGACTCTAGACAACAGACTCGATATGCAGAATGATGTATGCAAAAAGAAATTTATGATTTTTCCAAACATTTTAAAGATTATTTTCTTGCAAACATTTGAACACAAACTATTCTTTTATTGAAATAATGGGAAAATGTTACAACATTGGAGCATAGCTCCTTACAGAAGCAAATGATAAATAAAAGCTAAACAATCCTAAGCATCTTCATCAGACGAAGAACCAAATGCGTTGTGCAGCTTGAGCTTCAGGATTTCTTTCCCATAGTGAGCTTTCAATTCGGCTTTTTCGGTCCTCAGTTTGTCAACAACATTCTTCCAGTCGTCAGGCATCGGAGCGTTGCTTGTTGAACCTTCAAGATTTCTCTTGCTTTCTTTGATGTATCTCCTGATTGCAACATCTTTCCGACGGATCTTCTCATCTTTACTCATGAGCCATCCATCTTGATAATAAAGAGTTTCTTCGTGATCTTTCACTCGTTTCTTCAACTTTCTGTTTTCCACATCAGTCTTACGAAACTTTTCTTCCCAAGCGTCTTTTTCTAACCTCATCTTGGCTAAAATCTCTTGGTATTCTTCCGTAGTGTCAATGGGAATGTTGGGTAGTTGAGACACCGCAGGGAACATGGGTTTTTCATAATCATAAGGCATTTGAAACTCCCTTGCTCTTTTCTTCACCCAATAGGTATAGGCGCTTGTAGCAATGCAGTTTCTTTCCCCACCTTTTTCTTTTCTTCGGACGTCGTACCAAGCTCTTACCATTCTTGTCTTCAACCTTTGAGGATCCTCCCCTTCTCGGTAAAAGTAGCATTCCACTGCGAGACCAATGGGTTTAGCTGAATTTGCATACCCGAGTTGTCGTCGGGCTAGGACCGGATTGTAGTTAATTCCTCCTTGTGTGCCAATGAGAGGTACATTGGCGAACTCTCCACAACTATCAATGGTTTCTGTACCACAGCGAGCCAAGGTATACCAATGAATATCATTATTAGTAAGAGACATAAGTCTTCGAGGCCAACGCAAACCTTCTCGGTTTTCCGTGAAAATAGGAGACTTAGGTAAGTGTGAAACAATCCATTTGTACAAAAGAGGTGCACAACATACAATGATTCCACCTTCTTGGCGATTCCTGTGATGAATAGAGAAATACGTGTCACCAAGCAAAGTCGGAACAGGATTTCCAATCAGAAAGATCTTTATGGCGTTGATATCAACAAAGTCGTTGACGTTGGGAAACAGAACCAACCCATAGATGAGCAAGGCTAGTACAGCTTCAAAAGCTATCATGCTACCAGTTTCAATGAAATCAAAGGCTTTCTTTATTAGAAACTGCGAAGTTAAACCCGGAAGGTTTCCTTTGGTAGTACAATTACTCTCTACTTCAGATTTCTTCAAGTGGATACTTGCGGCAATGACTGGTGACTTAGGAATGGCTTCCAAACCATTGAAAGGTATTTTGTCAGACACGGGAATACCCACAAGATTGGCATATTCTTCCAAGGTTGGTACCAACTGATAGTCTGGAAAGGTGAAACACCGGTAGACGGGATCATAGAACTGAACCAGAGTTTTGAGAAGTCCTTCATCAACATGAGTGTTCAAGATAGGCAAAAGCTTTCCATGGATTTTCCTAAAATCAGAAGGATCTTGTACAGAAGATGCTAACTCTTTCAGTCTTTCCACATTAGGCATTTTGAAATCGTACTTTTTGGTATGCCTTTTTACCCACTCCATAACTTAATCCTATAATGTTTGCAAAGAAAATTCTCTAAATTTTTTTTGGAAAAATCATGTTTTTATGGAAAAAGATGGGTTTTTTAATGAATGTATGAATGCATGGATGCGTGGATGCCACATATTCAAACATGGTAAGGCAAACACGGTAACGCAAACATGGTAACGCAAACATGGTACTACAAACATGGTAATTCAAAACATAGTACACATAGGTTCAAAGGTCCAGCGTCACGAGCATGAGGTCAGAGAACCAAACATGGGATAGTACTAGGGGTTAATCACCTGCACAACATGTTCTACTGATACGTCAGAGTCTACATTTTTCTTTCGGATATTACCGGCTTGCACAACTGAACTTGTGAGCTAGCAATATTCTCAAGAAAAATTCGTCTGAGTGTGGCTCTCCGCATGACAACTAATCCAAGTCTTCACCTGAATAGTTTCTGCGCCACAACCTAATAAGGCCAGGATGGGTTATGGGTTCTACAGCCAACTCAGCTTCTACAGTTCAATGAAAGCAATAATGTCTTCGCAACTGAACTTGCTAAACATATACTACAAACAAGGAACCTCCACTGAGCGGAAGGATTCTCATGCTGACTTTTTAAGGACTAACTCCTTGTATGCCATACATGACTATACCCTCCACCTAATTCTTATGTGTTCTTAATTCGGGTTAGGATTTGTCCATAATGTATCACTTGTAACAGAACCACAGATGTAACAGAACCACATAACCAAGCATGTAACAAAAATGAAATAACAAACACAAAAATTAGAATTAACCCTTTCTTTGGAAACAATAAAAAGATGGTCCCCAGTGAAGTCGCCATTTTTCTGTCGCGGGGAAAAATCGTATCTTTTTTTCGGGATGAGACACCTGATGCCTTCTTTGGGCTCGAGTGCTCAAAAAATGATTTTTCTTTTGTTTCGACCAAACTTTTTATTGTTTCCAAAGTAGGAAAAGGAAAAAAGCTGCAATAACCTTAAAAGTGGGGGAGAGATCTTGGGTAAGAGGGTTGGTTATACGAAGGGAAGGTATTAGCACCCAACGTATCTATAGTACTCTATAGGCTTCTTTGTTATGTTTGTTTCATTCTATGTTATGGTGGAGGTTCTGTTGTGAAATAGGTGGGACCTAAGGTGTTTGTTTGATTATGCTCGCAAAGATCATCGTGATCCTCTGCATACATATCCCTTAGAGGGAATCAGAGCATCTGTAGCTCGGGGTCTACGGGTGCTAAGGTTTGAGTGGTTTGAGGGAGAAGTTTTGCTCGCCAAGGATACGACCTTGTGCCTACGTATTCTCAAAGGGATGTTGAGAAAGTCAGAGCAATCGTAGTTCCCACTTATGCTAGTGGAAGCAAAGGATAAGAGACAAATGTCATCTAAATGTTCGATGTATCTAATCTATATCATCACATACATCTGTTTGATTTTTGTTTGAAAATCTTTTCATTATAAGCCCTGGGCCATGCCACTTATGGCGCTTAGAATGATAAAGATGTTTTTTTAAGCCAGCCTTGTGGCAAAAACTTTCAATGAAGTCAGCCTTGTGACAAAATGTTTTGATTAATCAGCCAGCCTTGTGGCAAAAGTTTCAATGAAGTCAGCCTTGTGACAAAAACTTTGATTAATCAGCCAGTATGGTGGCAAAAAGGTTTGATTGATTAGCCAGCCTTGTGGCAAAAAAAGTTAAGTTGATTGATTGATTGATTGATTGTTTGTGATGATATAGAAGAGATACTCCTATCATAGAGATGATAAATGTCTAATCTCCTAGGGTATTTGATTTGGATATTGGGGATGCTTATAAGAAGCCCGTGGGTCCTTGTACGAAGCCCAAGAGGAGGTTATCCGAGGGTCCTTGCATTGTAAGCCCAAGAGGAGGCTGTGGGAGGGACTATCGAGGGTCCTTGCATTGTAAGCCCAAAAGGAGGCTATGGGAGGGACAAGTCGTTTGTACGAAGCCCAAGAGGAGGCACGGTATAGTTGGTTTGAGCTCTTAGAGCGATTTCACCGGGAAACCATACTCTATGTCCTAACCTAAACTAGGGAGATTCTTTGCACGAAGCCCAATAGGAGGCTATGGGGAACCTAGTGTTGTACTAAGTTGAACAAGCATATATTACATGAACAAACACATGAACAAGTATGAACAAACATGGACAAACATGAACAAGTATAATTACATATATATGACAAAGTGTGTGTATATAATGGAGTTTATGAAGGAAATATACCTGTAAGCATGATCCATTTGTATACACGGGGCTCGGGACTCATACTCGGGGAGAGGCCCATTGAGTTTATTCAAAAATTATGTAAACAAGTATTTACAAAAGGGCTCGGGACTTATACCTACATGGAGATATGTACAAAAAGGTATGTGTACAATGAAATACCTAATTTCATGTACAGGAATGGGACTTATACCTATGTGGAGGCCCCTGTTTATTTTATAAAACATGGTTAATTGATTTGCAAAGTTTGTCATTTTGAAAACAGTTTGAAAGTTTTCGTTTTGAAAGAAGTTTTCTATTTAAAGCAAAACTGTACAAAGAAAAAGGACTTATACTCTCTAATATTCGAGAGGCCCAAGTTTGAAAATCAATTGATCAATCCAAAAAGAGTGAAAAGAAAACCAAAAAAAGAAAAGGTTTATCGTTTTGAAAAACTGTGATCGTTTGTTTTGAAACGGTTTGAAATTTTGAAAGAAATCAAATTAATTAAGATAAACACAAAGATTATACTTAATTAACACCTAAATGATTAGGGTTTGATCACAAAATATTTACAAATGATTAAGTTTGAAAAATCAAATGAAAAACAATATTTAAAGTATTTAAAAACACTTAAAAATATGTCATTTTAAACTTAATTAAAAATGTATTAAATAAATTTTTTTTGTGATTTTTTTTTATATTCATAAAATACATATATAAAATAAGAAGTGTGTAAAAAATGAATAAAAAATGAGTTAATTTGATAGGTTAAAATAATTGATGAAGTTGTGAAGAAAAATAAGAAAAATAGTGTTAAAAAATTAGGTTTTGTCTTCCAAAGGGCTTGAACCCACGCCCTTGTGTTTACCATTCAAAAACATTGCCAACTGGACCACGCGCGTGGTCTGTTTAACATTTGCAACGAATCAATTATATTTTTGAATCAATTTCTAATTTCAGTTTCAAAAATCTGGCGCCAAGAACACAACCCTAACTTGAATTTGAAAATTCTGAAAACTGAATTGTTTGGATCAAGTGAATAGCCTATCTTGCTCGATTTTTCACAAGGAACATGATGGTGATCTTTAATTTCATTTATTTTTGTTCTAAGATGGTTAATTTTTGCATGAACATGAAGAACCCTAATATGACAAATCATTGTGAAATCGTATATGATCATGATATGATGCAATTGATTGAGGGCTATTATTCAGTGATGGTGCAGAAACAAGATGGTAACTCAGTTTTTCATTTATGATGCATGTATGATAGAGTTTGAAGTTCATGAGCACTTACCTTAAAAACGGCACAACTGAGAATCGAATTCTGCAAATGAGGGGTTCCAGATGTTGTTTCTTGATCTGAACACCTTCAGTGGACCTTATGGAACATGTTTGGACGCTTGGAGTGGATTGAAAAACCTCTTGATCAGTTTGTGGTACTCGATCTGCAGTAGGGCTCAAGTGAGGATCAAACTTGGTGATTTTGGAGTTACAGGTCAGGGATGATGATTGGGATAGTTCATATATGGTACATGGATGATGTTTGGATGATTAACTTGGACTGAAATGAGCTAGAACGAAAATTAGCATGATAAGGCTCACTTTGTGCAAGTTTGGAAGTTGAAGAGTGATTCTGAGTTTTGGGTGTTTTTGGGGTATGTGGATGGGTCAAACACATCACATATGATGTTTAGAAGTTGTTAGAACCATCACTTTGGCCATAACTTCAAGGATTTGGAGGTTGAGTTTTCTACCTCTTTGAAAACTATGAAACTTGCAATTCAAGAAAGAAGAGAGAAAAACTATAATTGTGAGGTTTTGGTGTGATTTTGGAAGTGATTTGAACCTCTATTTATAGGCCAAGGATTCTGAATTCAAAGCCTTTGCAAGTTGATCCAAGAATGATGATTTGGCTTAAGAGATAAAATGGAATCTTTCACATTAAATGCAAATGGTTAAAAGTGACTAAACCATGATTAAATCTCAAGCTTCTTATCCTCTTCCATTCTGATCTTCAAATCAGAAAATATCTTTCAATTATTGCTTCTATGCATCATTACTTGGATTATAGGTCATGTAGTGTAAGAACTTTGTGAAGATGGCTTGAAATTTCATGCATAATGACCTCTAATGACAAAATTCAAAACCATGGCTACACTCCATATTTTTTCATGCTCTTGGACATTTTGGAAAGCTCATGTTATGTACTTCAAAATCCTACTTGGAAGTTTCTTCAAGACCTTTAAGGAAATGGGTGAAAAAGATCCATGAACTTTGAGAAAAATGAGATTTTAAGTGAAATTTTCAAAAGATACCAACTTTGAAGCTCCATATCTCTTAAATGGTTGATCTTTTGGAAAATCATCATATGTGACAAAGTTGTTTATTGGATCAAAATCTACAACTTTCATGTTGGAAGTTTTTTTCAGTTTGTAGGTGAAATTTTGAGAAATTCCCTTCCAAAGTTTGGAAAAAACCATTGAAAAACACTTAGAATTTTTCTAAGTATGGAAAGTCAAACTTTTGACTTTTTGATTCTTGATTGATTTTCTTGATTTTTCTTGATCAAATGACTTCATATATCATATATTGATGATTTGAAACTTCAAAAGTCATGGTTGACCAAAATTCCAAAAAGTCAATGGTGATCTTGTACAGTTGAATTTTTCAGACGGATCGCGTTTCTGGAAATTTCAAATGAACCAGGCTATCCTTACCAAATGAATGGTATGAATGGATAATATTGAGGTATTGGAGGACCTTGAGCCATTGTTTAAGTTGTGGCACCATGTTCTGATTAAAAAGTCAATGGTTCAGGTGAATTGGGTCAAAAACCCTAATTGTCGACCTGATGAAATTGATGACTGTGGATCTTGAATTGAGATGTAATTTCAATTGGATATTGCCATAGGGATTATTTGAAGATGATTGAAACCTTTGAGTGACTTCCTGGGGATTTTTAGGGTTTCCCAAATGTGATCCCTGATTTTAGTCCCTGATAGCTCAAAACCCTAATCTAATGATTTGAAATTCCACTGTTGATCAATCCTTATGCAGGAGATGTCCTGAGCCAATGGATTAGGTCAAAATGATGTACTTGGGGTCTTGAGGTCATGTCCCAAGTCATTAGGTCAAATCCTGAGCAAAAGTCAGGAGTATACTGTCTTCAGTCAAAACCCTAATCTGGTTGATTCAAAGTCCCTGAGCTTGTTGAAATGAATCTTTGAGGACCAAATGTTGATTGTTTATGAAGATAATTCTTTTGAGATGAAGGGAGAACGAAACCCTAATTGATTGTTACTTGTACTGATGAGTGATTTCTTGATTTAATCCTGTTGAGTCACAAGTAGCAAACACAAACTATGCAATTTGTTAGAGATGCAAATGATGCATATGCAGATGATATGAGGTGGTATCTTAGGTCAAAAATTGGGGTATGACAGGTGGTAATGTTACTTGGGAGCTGGAGAGCCAGATGAAGGACTCGTATCCTGAGCTGTTTACTTAAGATATGTTTTCGAGGAAGAGAACTCTTTTAGTGGGGGAGAGTTGTAACACCCATATTTTCCATTTTAATTTAATTGAGATTTAAATTAAATAATTGGAATTGTGTGGTATTTTAATTGAAGCATTGGAAAATTATAAATAAAAGTGTTATTAGGCTTGTGGTGTAGTTAGCAGAGGGTGGGTGTTAAGTGGTATAGGCCCTACTAACTATTAATCTATTTTCATAAAATAAGGGGATTTTGTGAAAAAGAAAGAAAAATCCAAAAAGGAAGAAGAGGGGCAAAGTAGAGAGAAATCAGAGAACGTGAAAGTGCGAAAGAACGAGGAAGAACCATGATCAACCTTCGAGGTAAGGGGGGTCTCTTCCGATTAACCTCTATTGTCGGGTTGTAGACGATAGGATTGAGATTGGTATGATATTGATTCAATAGAGAAATATGTTCTAGGTTGGAGTTTTGACATTTAGTTTCAATTTTGTAGATTATGTGTAATTACATGTTTGTGATGATTGATGATGTTGGATGTGTTTGTTGATTGGTGATATAATGTAACACCCGTATAATTTTAACATTAATTTAATTTGGAATATTGAATTAATAATTAGAATTATTAAGGTTTTTTTTGTGAAAATAATGGGTTATGGCATTTGGGCCATGTGAGAAATAGTAAAAGAGGGGGGGTGTGATATAGGAAGGCCCTTTACTAATTTTATTATTATTATTTTCATAAAATAATTAGAATTGGGAAGGAAAGAGGAGAACGTGAAAAGAGAGAAGTTGGAACACGAAGAACATGGAAGAGGAACAAAGAGGAAGAGACCAAAGAGTAGGAATTTGGCTAAGGTAAGGGGGGACTCTTCCAATTATCATCTCTTATTGTGATTATAGATGAATAGTGTGTGAATAGTTATATTGTTGAGTCAATTTTGTTTGTATATCAGAGTTAGGTTTTGGGTTCTAAGAATTGGTTTAGATTTTAGGATTTTGGTGTGTAGATTGATATGTGATGATAGATTAATCTGTATTGAATGAATCCTGTGAATGAAAACGTAGAATTGGACCGTTTTAAACTCAAAATCATGAATTGGTATGAGTAGAATCGAGTGAGAATTGGACTGTTACGAAACTGCAGAATTCTGGGTATTTTCTGGTTTTTCGCGTATGGAACAGTGTCATACGCGTATGGAGTGAGGTCATACGCGTATGAGGGACATTCCCGAAGGGCTATACGCGTATGATACGCAGCTGTCCTGTCCCAAATACCATGTACTGGTGATTTGCGTATGAGGAGCGTATGAGGATGCTCATACGCGTATGGGAATTTTTAAAGAGGAAATTGATTTTGGTGATACGCGTATGGCAAGGCTGATACGCGTATGAGGTTGTTTTTAGGCCATTTTCATTCTGGTGAAACGCGTATGATACGCGTATGGAAGAGGGCGATACGTGTATGGACTTGGTGATACGCGTATGGTCGCTGTGTGTGAAAATTCTGTTTTGTGAATTTTCTGGAAAGTTCAATGATGCGTAACTTTCGATCTGCAGGCCTGTTTTGTATGTTGTTTGAGACTGTGTAAACCTTGTAATGTGATTTTGTGGTTTACTGATGATTGATTATATTGAATGATGTTAATGTATATATGAACATGCTTAATAATGATGATGATGATGAAATGAGTATAGATGATGCTACTCATAGAGTGGAGATGATGAAAGTATGTTATATATATGTTTGCATGCATTCATAAGCATTGATGAGGGCTGGATCCTAGATGATGAGAGGATTCAGTGAATGGCAGAATTCCCATTATGTGGAATTTGTGCTGGCAGGGCCGTATCTGAATGATGATAGATCGGTCGGTGGGTGATTCCCATTGATGATGATTGGTACCACATGCATAGAGTCAGTTGCATTCATTACATGGAATTGATAACATGACTATATGTATACTCTTGTATTGTTTTGATGGTATGTGTGTGTATGTTGATGGATGATCTGGATATAAATGAGTTGGGTGAACGATATAACTGTTGATGTACTGTTATTTATAATGTAACAATATTTGTTAATCGCGAATGAGACTTACCCTTACACTACATTTTTCAGATTGAGGATAGCGGCTTCGACTCGGTAGAATTAGCTCATGAGTCAATGTGTCGGTTAGCGTCGGGTCATGCTCTGATAGGTGTAACACTGGGGAACGCTGTTTTTAGTTTATGACATTAACTCTGTTTTGTTTATCTTATTTGAGGATTAAAGCATGGATGATGTAATGCTAGTTCGATGACTTGTTCCGCTGTGTAAACATGAGATAGTTTATTTATGAGTTATGTTAGTATGTTTCTTCAGTGAATGCATGACTTTTGACTGATGTTATTTATTTTTTATATTGAATTGTGACGCCCTTGTGCATGTTACTCTGATTTAATTTGATTAATTGCCGCGGGGTTTAGAAGGGTGTTACATATAACATGTAATACTTGTAAATTGATGTTGTTTTTCGTGAACGATCGTAATGATTCGATTGGGTTATGTTTAGGAATTTAAGTTGCCGTCAAAAGTGTTTTTTTCTGCTGCAGGTTATTGTAATCGGTTACGGTCGGGCTCGTAGCCGGTTACGGTTGTGAAAAATGGGGTTTTTGGGCTGGTTACGAATTCATAACCGGTTACGGTGTCGTTCGTAACCGATTACGGTCACGTAAAAATAATAACGAATAGAGTTACGTCAAGCATAATCGGTTACGGTATCCTCGTAACCGGTTACACTAAAGCTGTTTTTGAAAATTTGTTTTTCGTAACCCGTTACGCTATTTTCGTAATCCGTTACGTTGTAGCTTTTGTGAAAAATAATTATTTTCAAAAATTCATATCTTTTGAACCGTAAGTCCGTTTTGGGTGTCGTTTTGGACGTTGAGTCAATAATTTTATTTCCTATATATTTAAATAACTCAAAGAGCAGTAGCTCATTTTTATTTTATAAATCCGTTATTTTCGAAATTGTGAATTGTGATAGATGTGTTATACGTGGTATTGTGATGATGTAAATCCCATGTTGTTGTGTTGGTTTGATGTACTTGGTACACGATTGTGGAATGTGTTATTGTCGTATGCATTGTATGATAAGTTGAATTATGATAATATTGTTTATATGATTGAAGTGGTGATTAGTATGTGATAGATGATGCATGCATTTCTTAATCCTAAGGTGGTTGTATTCCGATGGAGGTGGATCAGCGGTCGCTAATTCCCATTGTGTGGAATTAGTGAGTGGAGGTAGCAGTATCCTTGATGATGGTGGATCGATGAGATGGGTTAATCTCATGATTGATACCACATGCATATATTTGCATTGCATTAGGTGTATGAATTATTATACCATGAATGGAAGGTTGTCCAATGTTGTGTGTTTGATCAACTGTTGTATTTTGTGGATGTGTATATAGCCTGAATGTATTTGCAATTGGGTGAATATTATACTATTGATGTTTTATCGTTTATGAACTGATAACATTATTTAATTGCGAATGAGACTCACCCTTACTGTTGATCATTTTCAAATTGAAGTGTAGCGGTGCTTACTTTGGTGAGGATAGCTTGTAGGATGTCTCAATAGTTTTAGACTGGTGTCATGCTCTGGTCTTGTAACACTGGGGGGCGTTTGCATTTAGAGTTGGATAATAACTCTTGTTTTGGTTTTGTTGTTGAATAATGTTGTTTATGCCTTTAGTGTGGTAGACGATGGTTTTAAATATTCAACTGATGAAGTTTTCCGCTGTGTTTTAAACATGTTTGTAATTATTTATGTTCCTCAGAATAGCATGACAGATGTTTTATTTTATATGAAGTAATTGTAACGCTCTTAATTGCATGTTTACTCTGAAAATATTATTTAATTTATCGGGGGTTTAGAAGAGTGTTACAAAATGGATGTCAAAAGTGCATTTTTTGAACAAATATATTTCTGAAGAAGTATACATTCATCAATCTCCTGATTTTGAGAGTATTAAGTTTCTTCAACATGTTTTCAAACTTAAGAAGTCACTGTATGATCTTAAACAAGCTCCCATAGCTTGGTATGATAGACTAAGTGCCTTTATTTTGGAGAATGGTTTCTCGAGAGGGAAGGTAGATACTATTCTATTCTATAAGAATTCTGGAAAGGATCTTATGATATGTCAAATATATGTTAATAATATTATTTTTGGTTCTGCTAACCCATCTATTTGTCAAGAATTCTCTAAGCTTATGCAAGCCAAATTCGAAGTGAGTCTGATGCAAGAGTTAAAGTATTTTCTGGGTATACAAATAAATCAAACTCCATATGTTACCTACATTCATCAAAGTAAGTATACAAAAGAGCTTCTGCAGAAATTTGACATGGAAGAATGTAAACCTTCAAAGACTCTTATGCATCCTACGTGTATTCTTGAAAAGGAAGAAGTAAGCAAAAATGTTTGTTATAAGCTTTATCGTGGTATGATAGGTTCTCTTCTATATCTGACTGCTTCTTGACCAGATATTTTATTCAATGTCTGTTTATGTGCTCGTTTTCAATCAGAACATAGGCAAACTCACTTAACAGCTGTTGAGAGAATCCTAAAGTATCTGAAAGGAACAACTAACCTTGGCTTGACGTATAAGAAAACATCAGAATACAAGCTATCAGTTTCTGTGATGTAGACTACGCATGAGATAGAATTGAACAAAAAAGCACCTGCAGAAACTGTCAGTTTCTGAGTGAAAATCTTATCTCATGGTCAAGCAAAAGACAATCAACAATTGCATTTTCTATTGCTGAAGAAGAATACATTTCAGCATCATTATGCAACAGTAAAATGCTCTGGATGAAAAGTCAACTAGAAGATTTTCAAATATATGTAAGTAATATTCCTATCTTTTGTGATAATACTGCTACTATTTGCTTAAGTAAGAATCCTATTTTACACTCAAGAGCTATACACATAGAAATCAAGCATCACTTTATAAGAGATCATGTTAAGAAGGGAACCTTCTTTTAAAATTTATAGATACAGACCATCAATGGCCTGATGTTTTTACAAAACCCTTAGTTGAATATAGATTTCTGTTCATTCTGAAACATCTGAAAATGGAGTAGTGTCCAGAATGAATCTTGAATGTATGTGTTTTCCTTCTTCTATAGAAATTAATATATAAACCTTATGAAAGCTTGTCCTTCTATCAATTTATACTTCTATAAGTTAGAAGATTTCTTGATCAGAAACGTCTTCAGTCAGAAATATGCTGGTTTCCTGACTCGGAGAACATTAAGTTACGGGATCTCAGATAAAATTATAAGATGTGGCTTATGTCATTTATATCATATAAGTTTATTTGAACATAACCTCGAGCAGTGTGAAATATCCTTGAGAATAGCTAAAAATTATCTATATTTCATCCTATTTTGTTTACACATTTTAAATAAAAGATGAATCTAATCAATTACAGTCATCTATTTTTGTGGTTCATTGCATTTATTGCTATGGCAAGGTTCTTGAAAAAATCGTTTAAAATATATTGAGTTTTTCAAGAAAGATCAGTCATTGATCAGTGCATTTTAATGCACATTCTCCTATGTTTGTTCTTAAGCATTTCTTTGATTTTCTTTGTTTATTTTTATGTTTTATAATGTTTTTCTAATTTAGTTTATTTTTGCACTTATTTGATTTTTGCACTTTATTTTCAGAATTAGCAGTCTGCATTAAAACGATCATAACTAAAACTTCGAGAATCAGATCGACGTGTTCTAATAATCGTCGGAAAGCTAAGAGAAAGAGCTACAAAATTTTTGTTGGAGTCAAAGGCGGATTCGGAGCGCATATTTTCCAGAATTTTGTTTGAAGTTGCAGCATTAGTTTTATTTTAGTTTTGGGTCGTTAGTTTTGTGCCTGGATTATGTTTTTGACCCAGTTGGGTTGTAAACCGTTATGTTATTTTCTCTATACCTAAGGCAGCTACATCTATAACGTTTTTTACCTTTGGAGCGCATATTTTCTAGAATTTTGTTTGAAGTTGCAGCATTAGTTTTATTTTAGTTTTGGGTCGTTAGTTTTGTGCCTGGATTATGTTTTTGACCCAGTTGGGTTGTAAACCGCTATGTTATTTTCTCTATACCTAAGGCAGCTGCATCTATCATGTTTTTTTATCTTCTATTGATGAAAAATATTTTTCCTTCACGATTATGATGGAGAACTAATTCCCCGAGTTGATCTACTGTAATCGCGTTCCGACACTTTGAGGTTTTTAATTTATCAATTCAATTTTGTTTCTCTTTCAATTCTATTTTATGAAATTACATTTGCTTAATCTGTTGTTTCATGGAATGTGTTGATTAAATTCGTATGATTGTATTCCTAATATTTAATTGCTATTTACGTCGCTTAGTCGTTGAATCGCGTTTGTAATTCGTGTTTTCTTAATTCACCAGGGCTTAATCCGTTTGCTTAATTCGGAAATAGGAATTCAATCTGTTCTATATCAATTGCGTTTGTCAGTTGGTATTGAAATCGAATAGAGATCGAAGCCGCTTAGGGAATTGGTAAGGTAAAAATCACTGATTAGCAGGAACCCGAAAACAGTAGATTAACTTATTTATTTAATCACTTATTTTAATCATTTAATTGTTATGTTCTTAAATTCGATTCTGAAATCATAAACCCCCTCATAATCGCTTCTATTGGTTAATAACAATACGAGAATCCTTGTGAGAACAATATTCGAGTTGTCGTTGTCGCGGGCGAAAAATCGTTTTGTTCCTCTTTTTTGTGGGATGAGACACCTGATGCCTTCTTTGGGCTCGAGTGCTCATAAAAAATGATTTTTCTTTGTTTCGACCAAACTTTTTATTATTTCCAAAGGAGGAAAAGGAAAAAAGCTGCAATAACCTAAAAGTGGGGGGAGATCTTGGGTAAGAGGGTTGGTTATACGAAGGGAAGGTATTAGCACCCAACGTATCTGTAGTACTCTACAGGGTTCTTTATTGTTTTTTATTCTATGCTACGGTGAAGGTTCTGTTGTGAAATAGGTGGGACCTAAGGTGTTTGTTTGATTATGCTCGCAAAGATCATCGCGATCCTCTGCATACATATCCCTTAAAGGGAATCAGAGCATCTGTAGCTCGGGGTCTACGGGTGCTAAGGTTTGAATGGTTTTTTTGTTTTGTTTTGCTCGCCAAGGATCGACCTTGTGCCTACGTATTCTCAAAGGGATGTTGAGAAAGTCAGAGCAATCGTAGTTCCCACTTATGCTAGTGGAAGCAAAGGAAAATAGACAAATGTCGTCTAAATGCTAGATGTATCTAATCTATATCATCACATACATCTGTTTGTTTTTTGAAAATCTTTTCATTATAAGCCCGGGGCCATGCCACTTAGGGTGCTTAGAATGATAAAGATGTTTTTTTTGTTGTTTAACCAGCCTTGTGGCAAAAGTTTCAATGAAGTCAGCCTTGTGACAAAAACTTTGATTAATCAGCCAGCCTTGTGGCAAAAGTTTCAATGAAGTCAGTCTTGTGACAAAAACTTTGATTAATCATCCAGTACGGTGGTAAAACAGTTTGATTGATTAGCCAGCCTTGTGGCAAAAAGTTTGATTGATTGTTTGTGATGATATATAAGAGATACTCCTAGCATAGAGATGAAAAATGTCTAATCTCCTAGGGTATTTGATTTGGATATTGGGGATGCTTATAAGAAGCCCGTGGGTCCTTGTACGAAGCCCAAGAGGAGGCTATGCCCAAGAGGAGGCTATGGGAGGGACAATCCAGGGTCCTTGCATTGTAAGCCCAAGAGGAGGCTATGGGAGGGTCACTCGTTTGTACAAAGCCCAAGGGGAGGCATGGTATAGTTAGTTTGAGCTCTTAGAGCGATTTCACCGGGAAACCATACTCTATGTCCTAACCTAAACTAGGGAGATTCTTTGCACGAAGCCCAATAGGAGGCTATGGGGAACCTAGTGTTATACTAAGTTGAACAAGTATATAACACAATCACAAGTATGAACAAGTACGAACAAATATGAACAAGTACATGAACAGATATGAACAGTTATACATATATGACAAAGTGTGTGTATATAATGGAGTTTATGAAGGAAATATACCTGTAAGCATGATCCATTTGTATACACAGGGCTCGGGACTCACACTCGGGGAGAGGTCCACTTGAATTTATTCAAAGCTATGTAAACAGGTATTTACAAAAGGCTCGGGACTTATACCTACATGGAGGCCCATGGTATTTTTTTGGGAAGATTTAAAGAAACCTTCATTTTTGGTTTGTTATTCAAAGTTAAAAAAAAACAGATCGAGATATGTACAAAAGGCGTACAATGAAATACCTAATTTCATGTACTTGAGTGGGTATGTACAAAAGGGGCTCGGGACTTATACCTACATGGAGGCCCATGGTATATTGAAAAGTTTGAAGTTTCTTTGGAGTTTTGTTGCTTTGAAAATGATTTGAAAACTGTTTGAAAATTGTTTATTTTGAAGAAGTTTTATTGTTTTGAAGAATGTTTTGAAAACTGTATAAAAAGAAAAGAAATGGGACTTACACTCTCTAATATTCGAGAGGCCCCACTTCGTTTTGAAAATCAATTGATCAATTAAAAAGATTTAATCAAAAGTTTCCTTTGAGAATCAAAAAGAAATGGTTTATCGTTTTTGAAAAGAATCGCGATCGCTTGTTTTAAAACGATTTGAATTTGACAAAAGTCAACTTAATTAAGTTAAAACAAGTTTTAATGCCTAATTAAGACCTAAATGATTAGGGTTTGATCACAAAAATATTTACAAATGATTAACTTTGAAAATCAAATGAAAAATAATATTTAAAAGTATTAAAATTACTTAAAAACAAGTCATTTTAAAACCAATTAAAAATGTATCAAATAAATATTTTTTGATGATTTTTTTTGATATTCTTAAAATATATATATTAAATGAGAGGTGTGTAAAAAATGAATGAAAAATGAATTGATTTGGTTAGTTAAATAATTAAATGAAGTTATGTGAAAAATGAGAGAAAAATAGTTGTAAAAAAAAAGGTTTTGGTCCCTAAGGGTGTTGAACCCACGACCTGGAGGTTATTTCTCAAAACAAAAGCCAACTGAGCCACGCTTGTGGCTTGTTACATACGCGCGTTCATTCAATTATATTAAGAAACGAAAATTTGAATTTTCTGAACAAAAAGCGCGCCAAGAACATCATCCCCTTTTGATTTTGAAAATCTTTGAAACTGGACTGTTTTGATCAAGTAGATAGTCTATCTCACTCGGTTTTTCCTAAGGAACATGATGGTGATCTTTAATTTCATTTATTTTCAATCTAAGGCCATTAATTTTCTGGAAATCGTGAAGAACCCTAATTCTATGATTCAATCTGAAATCGTGTAGGTGCAAGTTATGATGCAATTGATTGAGGGTTAATGATCCTCATAGGTGCAGAAACAAGATGGTATGGCAGTTTTTCATTTATGATGCATGTATGATAGAGTTTGAAGTTCATGAGCTCTTACCTCAAAAACGACCAAGCTGGAGATTGAATTTTGCAAAGGAGGTGTTCCAGTTGTTGTTTCTTGATCTGGACAGCATCAATGGACCTTATGGAACATGTTTGAATGCTTGGAACAGTTTGAATTCACTTGAGCAAGGCCATGGAACCCGATCTGCAGAGCTATGGTGTGAGGATCGAATTTGATGATTTTGATGTTTCAGATCATGGATGATGATTGGGATAGTTCATATATGGTACATGGATGGTGTTAGAAGCATTAGTTTGGACAGAAATGAGCTTGTGTGGATTTTGGCATGATAAGGTTCTTTATATACATATATGGAGGTGAGATGATGATTCTGAGTTTGAGGTGTTTTTGGAAGGTTTCAAAGGTTCAAACAACTTCCATATGGTATTTGGGAAGTGTTAGAAGCATCAATTTGCTTAGAACTTCAAAGGTTTAGAGGTTGAGAATTTTACCTCTTTTGAAAACCATGAAACTTGCATTCTAAGAAAGGAAGAGAAAACCTATGTTTATGAGGTTTTGGTGTGATTTGAAGAGTGATTTGAACCTCTATTTATAGGCCAAGGATTCTGAATGAAGAGCTTTGCAAGTTGATCAAAGAAGTGATGATTTGGCTTAAGAGATAAAATGGAATCTTTCACATTAAATGCAAATGGTTAAAAGTGACTTAACCATGGTTAAAACTCAAGCTTCTTATCCTCTTCCATTCTGATCTCAAATCAGCAAATATCTACCAATTATTGCATCTATGCATCATTACTTGGATCATTTGGCAAAATGGTTCATAACTTTGGCAAAATGACTTGAAATTTCAAGTGAAAAGTTCACTAATGTCAAAATTCAAAACCATGGCTACACTCCATATTTTTTCATGCTCTTTGACATTTTGGAAAGCTCATATTACACACTTCAAAACCCTAGTTGAAAGTTTCTTCAAACTCTTTAAGGAAATGGGTGAAAAAGATCCATGAACTTTGAAGAAAATGAAGTTTTAAGTGAAATTTTCATAAGATACCAACTTTGAAGCTCCATATCTCTTAAATGGTTGATCTTATGAAAAAAAATTATATGTGACAAAGTTGTTCATTGGATCAAAATCTACAACTTTCATGTTGGAAGTTTTTTTCAGTTTGTAGGTGAAATTTTGAGTTATTCCCTTTCAAAGTTTGGAAAAAACCATTGAAAAACACTTAGAAATTTTTCTAAGTATGAAAGTCAAACTTTTGACTTTTTGATTCTTGATTGATTTTCTTGATTTTTCTTGATCAAATGACTTCTCATATCATATATTGATGATTCAAAACTTCAAAAGTCATGGTTGACCAAAATTCCCAAAAGTCAAAGGTGTTCTTGTACAGTTGACTTTTTCAGACGAATCGCGTTTCTGGAGTTTTTAATGAAACAGGCTATCCTCATCAAATGAATGGTATGAATGGATCACATTGAAGCATTAGAGGATATTGAGCCATGGTTTGAGTTGTGGCACCATGTCCTGATCAAAAAGTCAGTTATTCAGTGAATTAGGTCAAAACCCTAATTGTCGACCTAATGAAATTGATGACTGTGGACCTTGAATTGAGATGCAATTTCCATGGGATATTGTCATAGGGATTATTTGAGGATGATTGAAACCTTTGATTGACTTCCTGGGGATTTTTAGGGTTTCTCAAATGTGATCCCTGATTTCAGTCCCTGATAGTTCAAAAACCCTGATCTGAGGATTTGTCTGATCAATCTTTGTGTAGGAGATGTTATGAGCCAATGGATTAGGTCAAAATGATGCACTTGAGGTCTTGATATCATGTCCCAAGCCATTAGGTCAAATTCTGAGCAAAAGTCAGGAGTGTGCTGTCTTCAGTCAAAACCCTAATTCAGTCGATTCAAAGCTGTTGAGCTTGTTGAAATGAATCTCTGAGGACCAAATGTTGATTGTTGATGAAGATGATTCATTTGAGATGAAGGGAGAACAAAACCCTAATTGATTGTTACTTGTACTGATGAGTGATTTCCTGATCAAATCCTGCTGAGTCACAAGTAACAAACACAAGCTATGCAATTTGTTAGAGATGCAAATGATGCATATGCAATGATATGAGGTGGTATCTTAGGTCAAAAATTGGGGTATGACAGATGCCCCTATTTAAGTTTCTTCAACCTGAGACATGAAGATTGAAAATCTTTATTTTGATAGGGCGGAAGAGACTTAAATATCAGAAGACGCGAATTTTGGACCTAAGATACCAAAATTGCGAATGATGCAAGGATATCTTTACCGAGGGATATCAAAACTGACTCCGCTGGGGAAAAAAGATTGGGAAGGATGTCTCAATCCGTTTTAGGAAGAGAATCCGTTTTCTTTCTTTTCGGGAAAGCAAGTGTATGCTTCACCTGGGAATGATAGCTTTGTAAGAAAAGCTTACCTATCGACATTATCGACTATCAGCATGGGGATAGACTTGTTTAATAATGCGAAGGTGAAAGGTATGAAACTGTGTTACCGACTACCAGCATGGTGATAGGCTTGACAAGGTAAAAAGAGTTTCAAAGGTTCGGTTAATATTATCGACTATCAGCATTGTGATAGACATGTTTAATAACATAACCAGAACAAAAAGGTTGCCGACTACCAGCCTCGTGATAGTGGTTTTGAAGACATGACCAATTATCAGTCGAGTGATAAAATGATCCTGGAGACTTTGTTAGGGAAATTACTGGTTATTCAGCCTTGTGAACAGTAATAAGGCCCTGATCGTCAAATGATCTTCATGATTGATTTCCTTGAGAGGAAATTTTTGAAAGAGACATAAGCTGCTCAGATGATGAGGCTATTGCTTATGGTTCTATTTTTCACGACTCTGTTTGAGGAATCGGAATTTGAATCTTTGGTAAAGACAGGGTTCTAACCAAGAATGAATTGGAAAGAGACAGTCAAACAAGACTTTGTACCCGATGAGGAATGAACTCAACTGGGGATTTTCTCCTTTGTTTTGAGAGGAGAAACTAAAGCAACCTTCTTCCACGAGGAATGATCTCAGTGGGGAACTGGAGAAAGAAGATGTTCTTTCTGCTTATGGGTGACAACCTACTTGGAGAGATAACACTCCCATACTTGTTTCTTTTTTTTTTTTTTTTTTTTTTTCTTTCTTTCTTCTTCTTTTTTTTTTGGGATAGATATATCCTGAACAAGTGATTATTGAAAAATGCAAGAATGCATAAATGATGCAAATATGTATGAATGATGAATGTAGCATGCATGCTGACGATACTGACAGACAGGGGAGTATATACTGGAGAAGGACCAACGTCGCAATACAACCAGATACTTGGCAAATGTTCTTCAACACGGTGTAGATAACACGGGTGATGAATGGTGTTGCGTGCTTTCAACTTCTCTGGAGAAAATGAGTATCTTTTCTTATTGAGATGGAAGAACTTCTTCACTGGAGATGGAAAATCCTCTTCACTGGGGATAAAAGACCTTCTTCAATGGGGATAGAAGAGCTTCTTCACTGGGGATAGAAGAGCTTCTTTACCTCGAGGGATAATTGCTTCAAGAATTCTTTTCTGGGACAAGAATACCGTTGTCTCAACAATTTTTCAGGGAGAATCCTTTGGTTCATCCTATGGAGACGACTGCTGATGTTCCTTCCGTTGTTCACAACTCAAAGGAAAATTTCGCTTTTATTTTGAAAAAGAAAAGTGAGGTAAATTCATTTAAAACTTATTTTTTCTTTTTTGTTTCAAAAGTGAATAACACAATTAAAGCGTCATTTGGCAAGCTGAAAGAAATTAAAGATTGCAAACAAATGGGCACAAGGCTCAAATTTATTTAATAGGATGGTAATCAGCTAAAGGCGTGATTCCATAGAGTATTTACAAAAGTTGGAAATGGTAATTATGCGGAAAAGGCTACATTGAAAGCAATAACCACTATTCCCTAACAACTTTGAGTTCCAACTGTGCTTGTCGCTTCAGATTGGCGATGATTTGATTGAAGATCCTTTGATGGAGTACAGACTCTTCAGGTGACGAAGTATGGACTGATGCAGTTACTTTGTCATTAATCCCTAATTTTTGCCTAGATTGCCCTTTCAGGTTTTCAATCTACCAGGATGAATTTTTCTGTTTATTGTCTCTAATTTTTGCCTGGACCGCCCTTTCGGGTTTTCAGTCCACCGAGACGCTCATTTTTGCCTAAGTCGCCCTTTGCGGGTTTTCGACTTACCGAGCTGTTCTTTTGTATTTTTTTAGACAAAGTATTTCTTGACTGCATCAGCATTCACAGGATGTGGGAGTTCATCACCATCCATGGTTGCAAGAATCATGGCGCCGCCAGAAAATGTTCTTTTGACAACATACGGGCCTTCGTAATTAGGAGACCATTTTCCCCTAGAATCTGGTTGAAAAGACAAGATCTTTTTAAGCACGAGGTCGCCTTCTTGAAATTCACGAGGTCGAACCTTTTTGTTGAAAGCTTGTTTCATCCTTGCTTGGTATAACTGTCCATGGCATAGAGCAGTCATACGTTTTTCTTCGATTAAGTTCAACTGATCGTATCTGCTTTGACACCATTCAGCCTCTGATAACTTAGTTTCCATGAGGACTCTCATTGATGGGATTTCAACTTCTACGGGGAGCACAGCTTCCATGCCGTATACTAGAGAAAAGGGAGTTGCCCCTGTTGAAGTACGCACTGAAGTACGGTACCCATGTAAAGCAAATGGCAGCATTTCATGCCAGTCTTTGTAAGTGACGACCATTTTCTGGACGATCTTCTTAATGTTCTTGTTAGCAGCCTCAACTACGCCGTTCATTTTTGGTCTGTAAGGAGAAGAGTTATGATGCTCAATCTTGAATTCCTCACATAATTCTTTCATCATCTTGTTGTTCAGGTTTGAACCATTGTCAGTAATGATCTTGCTGGGAATACCATATCGGCAAATGATGTTATTCTTGATAAACCTCACAACCACTTGTCTTGTAACATTGGCGTAAGATGCTGCTTCGACCCATTTGGTGAAGTAATCAATGGCTACCAAGATGAAACGATGACCGTTTGAAGCTTTCGGTTCGATCATTCCAATCATGTCGATACCCCACATGGAGAAAGGCCACGGAGATGAGAGAACGTTGAGTAGAGTCGGTGGCACATGGATCTTATCTGCATAGATCTGGCACTTGTGACATCTCTTCACGTGTTTGTAACAATCAGATTCCATTGTCAACCAATAGTAACCCGCTCTTAAGATCTTTTTGGACATCGCATGCCCATTTGAATGAGTTCCAAAGGACCCTTCATGCACTTCATGCATTAACATGTCTGCTTCGTGTCTATCCACGCATCTGAGCAAAACCATGTCGAAGTTTCTTTTGTATAGCACATCTTCACTCAGGAAGAAACTGCCAGAAAGTCTCCTTAGAGTTTTCTTATCTTTGTTTGATGCCCCAAGCGGGTACTCTTGAGTTTGAAGGAAGCGTTTGATGTCGTGGAACCACGGTTTATCATCGATGACTGCTTCAGTTGCAAACACATAAGCGGGCCTTTCAAGGCGCGTGATTCTGACTGTAGGCATATCATTCCAGTGATTGACTTTGAACATGGAAGATAGAGTAGCCAAGGCGTCTGCCATTCGATTCTGATCTCGAGGTATATGATGCAATTCAACCTTGTTGAAGAAAGTCAACAGACGTCTTGCATAATCTCTGTAAGGAATCAAGCCAGGGTGGTAAGTTTCCCACTTGTCTTTGATTTGGTTAATCACGAGGGCTGAATCTCCATATATGTCGAGGATTTTGATCCTTAAGTCAATGGCTTCTTCGAGACCCATGATACAAGCTTCATATTCTGCGATGTTGTTGGTGCAATCAAATAGCAATCTGGCGGAGAACGGGATATGAGTACCCTTGGGAGTGATGATTATTGCCCCAATTCCATTTCCAAAAGCGTTTACTGCTCCATCGAAAATTAGGCCCCATCTTGATCCAGGCTCAGGACCTTCTTCAGGTAACGGTTCGTCACAATCTTTCATCTTCAGGTACAAGACATCTTCATCAGGAAAGTCAAACTTGAGAGATTGATATTCATTAATTGGTTGATGCGCCAAGTGATCGGCGAGAATGCTTCCTTTGACTGCTTTTTGAGCACGATATTCAATGTCATATTCGGATAACAGCATTTGCCATCGGGCAATCCTTCCTGTTAAGGCAGGCTTTTCAAAGACATACTTGATCGGATCCATTTTGGAGATTAACCAAGTAGTATTGTTGATCATGTACTGGCGGAGACGTTTTGAAGCCCAAGCCAAAGCACAACATGTTTTTTCGAGCATGGAGTAACGAGACTCACAGTCTGTGAATTTCTTACTCAGGTAATAGATGGCATGCTCCTTCTTACCGGTTTCATCTTGCTGTCCAAGCATACAACCCATGGATTCTTCCAACACAGTAAGGTACATGATTAATGGTCTTCCTTCAATTGGAGGAATCAATATTGGTGGTTCTAACAGGTACTCTTTGATACTGTCGAACGCTTTCTGGCAATCTTCAGTCCATACAACCCCTTGATCTTTGCGGAGAAGTTTGAAAATTGGTCCACAAGTAGCAGTCATTTGAGAGATAAATCTGGAGATATAGTTCAATCGTCCGAGAAATCCTCTTACTTGCTTTTCTGTTTTTGGTGCAGGCATCTCTTGAATAGCTTTGACTTTGTCGGGATCTACTTCAATACCTCTTTGGCTGACAATGAAACCCAAGAGTTTTCCAGATCTAACCCCAAAAGTACATTTGTTAGGATTCAAGCGAAGCTGATATTTCCTTAGTCGTTGAAACAACTTCAAAAGGTATTCAATATGTTCTTCTTCTGTGCTAGACTTGGCTATCATGTCGTCCACATAAACTTCAATTTCTTTATGCATCATGTCATGAAAGAGAGTAGTCATTGCCCTTTGGTAAGTTGCGCCTGCATTCTTCAATCCAAATGGCATCACTTTGTAGCAAAAGGTACCCCATGGGGTGATGAAAGATGTCTTCTCCATGTCTTCAGGAGCCATCTTGATCTGATTATAACCGGAGAACCCGTCCATGAAGGAAAAGACGTTGAACTTAGCGGTGTTATCGACCAACATGTCAATATGTGGTAATGGAAAGTCATCTTTTGGACTGGCTTTGTTCAAGTCACGGTAGTCAACACACATTCTGACTTTGCCATCTTTTTTCGGAACTGGCACTATGTTGGCCAACCATTGAGGATACTCAGAGGTGACAAGAAAACCTGCGTCGAGCTGTTTCTGAACTTCCACTTTGATCTTGTTAGCCATATCAGGGTGAGTCCTTCGCAATTTCTGCTTAACTGGCGGACATTCTGGCTTCAATGGTAAGTAATGCTGAACAATATTGGTATCCAACCCAGGCATGTCTTGGTAGGACCAGGCAAACACGTCAACATATTCTTTGAGAAGGTCTGTCAACTTACTCTTGATATCAGCATCAAGTAGCGATCCAATGGTCACTTCTTTTTTGTCTTCTTCAGAACCCAAGTTGATCTTTTCTAAAGGCTCTTTGTGAGGCAGAATGGCTCTTTCCTCGTGCTTGAGTAATCGAGAGATCTCGTCCGGGATCTCCTCTTCTTCCTCTTCTTCGGCTTCGAACACAGGAAACTCAAAGTTGGGAGAGGGCATAGGGTTATTGCATTCAATGGGTTTATCAATAGTAAATCTGCACATGTGATTTATATTTATTTCAGAAAATTTATGAATGCAAGAGTGTATGCAGATTTTTTTTGAAAAAGTTTTTTTTTTTTATTTTGGTTTTTTAGGATTACCATTTCCAGAAAAAAGCAAAAATAAAACATATAATGTAGGGAATTCAAAATGACGCTTTATTTATGATTCATTTTTGAAACAAAGCCCTAAACACAAACTCATTTGTCTTGGGCAGGACAAAGAGGGAAACTTTTAAAACAAAGCCCTATACACAAAGTTATTTGGGCGGAACATTTAAAAGCAAATCCCTATAAAACATCTCTCTGCTTTGGGCAAGGCAGGAGGTCAAAATAACAGCGAGGTGATTACTTTGAGCGGCGAACAACATTCGGAACGTCGACAGCTTTCCAGTAGCAACGAACTCCTCTGTGTATTATGTATTCAGGAAAATTCTCCCCAGAATTATCTTCAGTATTGACATTGACCGCTGGTCGAGCAGGATTTGAAGGTCCTGGTTTGTCAACCTTGTTCTTTGTAGAGTTGAAACGGTCTTCTTCTACTTCTTGAAGAGCATAAGACGAGTCACAATCTTCAGAATTTTCAGGATGTATTTCCCAGTCTTCAGGATGAAGAGACTCATTGTCAGCGACACTTTCCGAGTCAGTTGCGGGACCATCTTCCCCTTCATCTTCAAAAATGGCATTTATGTGATAATAACCACCTTCAGGATTATAAACCTTGGTAGATGCATTGAATCCGAAATCTCCAGTAATTTCAGGTTGCTGAGAAAATTGACAGGGCTGATAAGCCTCTTCTGGTTGACTATTATATTCAAAGGAATCTCCCCATCCAGTTGGTTGGATATCTTCAATCGCAATCTTGTAACTTTCAGGTGCAGTGTATTTCACCATATAATCAAATTTTCCACTCGGTTGTCCCAAGGTGTCCCAGATTTCTGCAGGAACAGGCTCAGTTTCTTTGCCTTTGGATTTCTCTGAAGGAGGATATGGTTCTTCCTGAGATATGTATCCCGAGTCATTGAGATAACATTTCCATTCTTCTTCAGGATCAGGTAGACCTTCTTCAATGCATTCTTCGATAAGGACATTAACCTCTTGAGGAATTGGGTTAAGGAATCCTCCACTAATGAATGTTTCTTCGATCGGACGAAGGGTTTCATCCTTCTTGGTGCAGTTTGAGAATGTTGGTGAACATCCGAGACCTGCTCTAGTTTCATTCTTGGTAGGGATCACAACTTGCCCCCAGCCAGTGGTAGTTCCATCTTTCACTACTTTTACTGCTTCTTTGTATGAAGAGATTGATGCTTTCTTCTTGGAAGATTCATCTTCTAAAGAGAGACCTTGGAACTGAGTTCCTTCCACATCATCAGCACCAATGAAAGAGAAATTGGACAAATGGCTCACCATCAAGGCTTGCTCTCCACTTATTGTTACCAATTTTCCATTCGTTACAAATTTTAACTTTTGATGGAGCGTAGAAGTTACTGCCCCTGCTTCATGGATCCATGGTCGTCCTAACAGACAGCTATAAGCAGCTTGAATGTCCATGACTTGAAAGGTGATTTGAAATGTATGTGGACCAATTGTCATGGGAAGGTTGACTTCGCCGATAACAGATTTTCGCGATCCATCAAATGCTTTGACTACTACACCACTGAATTTCATAGGCATTCCTTGGTAAGACAAGCGAGCAAGAGTCGTCTTTGGCATCACATTCAAGGAAGATCCGGTGTCTACCAGTACATTAGACAAAGAATCTGACTGACAGTTCATAGAAATGTGCAAAGCAAGATTGTGATTTTTACCCTCCTCGGGGAGTTCTTCATCACAGAAGCTTAAATTGTTACAAGCTGTTATGTTGGCTATTATCCCATCAAAGTGATCAACAGTCACATCATGATCTACAAAAGCTTGATCTAAGACCTTCATCAGGGCTTCCCTGTGGGCTTCTGAATTCAACAGCAATGAAAGTATGGAGATCTTCGAAGGAGTCTGCATAAGCTGATCCACAATCTTGTATTCACTTCTTTTGATAAGCTTCAAAATTTCATCAAAATCAGGATTCACATTGGTTCCACTGGACTGACCAACATCAGTGTTTGTATTACTGACAGGAGTTTCCACAGGATTTCCCACTGGAACATTGACAGGATTTTGCCCGGTTGCAGGAGCAACAGGCTGCTTTGGAGGTAGTGGAGTATACACACGTCCACTTCTTGTTACACGACTTACATCAGCAATGTTTACAACGGATGAAAGAGTAGGTAAAGGAACTTCTTGTCCATTCTTTATCATTGTTGCATTATAGTTGTATGGAACTGCCTTGTCAGAGTTATAAGGAACAGGTCCAGGTAGACAGATGATCAAAGGAGCAATAGGAACCTTCGGCTTGTTGTAAGTAACTTCCATGCGCTCAGGCATGTTGAAATGAGGAACGATGACGTTAACTGTAGGGATTTCCGAGTTGATATCTGAGACTAAAAGCTCATGCGGATAGCATCCTATCATGTTAACTTCATTTTCACCCCTATTTCTGTAGATCTCAATAGTACCATTATCTAGCAAAACTTGGAGATCTCTTCTCACAATCGAACACCCGTGAGGATCCACACAACATATTCTACAGGAACCGTATTGATGTTGGCGAAAATTCTGCCCCCGACAGAGAGTGGCGTGCATTTGTACCAAATCAGCTCTTGAGAAATTGATATTATAGACTCGGTATTGGCTAGGACATCCATATACCATGTTTACAACATGCCCTCCATGATTGGGCAGCGGATTTGCTTGCACATTAGGATTCAAATTTCTGAAAGAGAGGAGATTAGATCTAACCAACCTCTGGACTTCATATTTCAAAGCTATGCAATGCTCAAGATCATGGCCAGGTGCTCCTTGATGATAAGGGCATGAGACCTCAGCTTTGTACCACCATGGGAGTCTCTCAGGTACTGGTGGTGGTGCTTTAGTTTGGACAAGACCTCTTTCAATCAAAGCAGGGTACAATTCTGTGTAGGTCATTGGAATCGGATCAAACTGTGGAGCTCTTTGCACACGATTCTGATTGTTGTTAAGTTGTTGAGCCTGTTGTCGAGGCTGTTGTTGCTGAAACTGAGGAGTAAATCCCGGATTAGGTGATGTATTAACAACTGGTGTGATAGCAGCAATCTGTTGTCGACGATTGACGTTTCCTCTTGGCTTCCCTTGGGACACCATGTCAACACTTTGTTCTTTCTTCTTTGGGAAACCACTTCCGAACTTTTTGGTTCCACTTGAAGATCCACCTTCTTTAGTCAGACGTCCGGTTCAGAATCCTTCTTCTAGACGCATCCCCATGTTTACCATTTCGGTGAAATCACTTGGAGCACTAGCAATCATGCGTTCATAATAAAACGGACTGAGAGTATTCAAGAATATCTTTGTCATCTCTTTCTCTTTTAATGGTGGATTAATCTGAGCAGCAGTTTCCCTCCATCGTTGGGCATATTCTTTGAAAGCTTCATGGTCTTTCTGAGCCATGGATCGAAGCTGATCTCTGTCTGGAGCCATATCCGAGTTGTATTTGTATTGTCGGACAAAGGCCTCACCTAGGTCATTGAATGTTCGAATATTAGTGCTATCCAAGCCTGTGTACCACTTCAGTGCGGCACCAGTCAAACTGTCTTGAAAGTAATGGATAAGCAACTGATGATTATCTGCATAAGTAGACATCTTTCTGGCATACATCACAAGATGGCTTTGTGGACAAGAACTACCTTTGTACTTCTCAAAGTCAGGGACCTTGAATTTAGCAGGTATTTGTACACTGGGAACCAAACATAGCTCCTGGGCATTCTTTCCAAACAAATCTTTCCCACGGATAGCTTTAACTTCCAGCTGCATCTTGTTAAACTGCTCTTGGAGATCTCCCACAAGATTACGCTGATTTGTGCTATCATCTTGATCATGATAAATCTCATTGCCATCATAAGGAAATGTGTGAACTGTAGGGGTCGGAACTGTCATAGTGGGTTGAGAAAGTGCCATAGTGATTTGGGAAAAAGTTACCCCTGAATGTGGAATAAATACTGAACCTTGTGCAGCAGGCGCTTCAGTTGTAGCTGTTTGAACCCCAGAGAAATTATGGCGGAAACCTGTACCAAAGCTGAAAGGCGGACCCCAACCTTCTGGCATGGAGAAAGATGGAATGTTGAATGCAACTGTAGAAACTGGAGTAGTGACTTCAGATGTTACCGTTGCTTGACTGTTCGGTGGCGGCGGCTGATTCTGTGCGGCCATTAAGGAGTCAACCAGAGTAGTGAGACTTTCCAATTTTTCCTGAAGGGTGGTCACTGTACCACGGAGCTCAATATTCTCTTGTTCAGAGTGTTCCATTACTCTTCTTCTGCTTGAACGAGTATTATATCTGTGATCTGATTGCGAGCGCGGTCGAGAAACTTTGAGACGCGACAGCTTGACGATCTAATGGAGAAAGATCCAAAAGATAAGACTCTATACAACAGACTCGATATGCAGAATGATGTATGCAAAAAGAAATTTATGATTTTTCCAAATATTTTAAAGATTATTTCCTTGCAAACATTTGAACACAAACTGTTCTTTTATTCAATAAATGGGAAATGTTACAACATTGGAGCGTAGCTCCTTACAAAAGCAAATGATAAATAAAAAGCTAAACAATCCTAAGCATCTTCATCAGACGAAGAACCAAATGCATTGTGCAGCTTGAGCTTCATGATTTCTTTCCCATAGTAAGCTTTCAATTCGGCCTTTTCGGTCTTTAGCTTATCAACAATATTCTTCCAATCGTCAGGAGTTGGAGCGTTGCTTGTTGAACCTTCAGGTTTTTTCTTGCTTTCTTTGATGTACCTCTTGATTGCAGCGTCTTTCTGACGAATCTTCTCATCTTTACTCATGAGCCATCCATCTTGACAGTAGAGAGTTTCTTCGTGATCTTTCACTTGTTTCTTCAACCTTCTGTTTTCCATATCGGTCCTACGAAACTTGTGCTCCCAAGCATTTTTCTCTAACCTCATCTTGGCTAAAGTGTCTTGGTATTCCTTCATAGTGGGAATGGGAATATTGGGTAGTTGAGGTACCATAAGAGACATGGGTTTTTCATAATCATAAGGCATTTGAAACTCCGTTGCTCTTTTCTTTACCCAGCAGGTGTAGGCGTCCGTAGCAATGCAATTCCTTTCCTCACCTTTTTCTTTCCATCGGACGTCGTACCAAGCTCTCATCATTCTTGTCTTCAACCTTTGAGGATCTTCCCCTTCTTGATAGAAGTAGCTTTCTACTGCGAGACCAACAGGTTTAACTGAATTTGCATACCCGAGTTGTCGTTGGGCTAAGATCGGATTGTAGTTAATTCCTCCTTGTGTACCAATGAGGGGTACGTTGGCGAATTCTCCGCAACTTTCAATGGTTTCTGTACCGCAGCGAGCCAAGGTATACCAACGAATATCATTATTAGTAAGAGACATAAGTCTTCGAGGCCAACGCAAACCTTCTCGGTTTTCTGTGAAAATAGGAGACTCAGGTAAGTGTGAAACAATCCATTTGAACAATAGAGGTGCACAACATACAATGATTCCACCGCCTTGGCGATTCCTATGATGGACAGAGAAATACATGTCACCAAGTAAAGTCGGAACAGGATTTCCAATCAGAAAAATCTTTATGGCATTGACATCAACAAAGTTGTCGACATTGGGAAACAGAACCAACCCATAGATGAGCAAGGCTAGTACAGCTTCAAAAGCTATCATGCTACCAGTTTCAATGAAATCAAAGGCTTTCTTTACCAGGAAGTGTGAAGTTAAACCCGGGAGGTTTCCTTTGGTAGTCCAATTACTCTCTACTTCAGACTTTTTCAAATGGGTACTTGCTGCAATGACGTGTGACTTAGGAATGGCTTCCAAACCATTGAAGGGTATTTTGTCAGACACAGGAATACCCAAAAGATTGGCATATTCTTCCAAGGTCGGTACCAACTGGTAGTCTGGAAAGGTAAAACACCGGTAAACGGGATCATAGAACTGAACCAGAGTTTTGAGAAGTCCTTCATCAACATGAGTGTTCAAGATAGGCAAAAGTTTTCCATAACTCTTTCTAAAATTGGAAGGATTTTGTACAGAAGATGCTAACTCTATCAGTTTTCCCACATCAGGCGCTTTGAAACCGTATTTCTTGGTATGCCTTTTTACTTCTTCCATGACTAAATCCTAAAATGTTTGCAAAGAAAATTTCTCTAAATCTTTGGAAAAAAATCATGTTTTTTATGGAAAAAAGATGGGTTTTTTTTTTGAATGTATGAATGCGTGGATGCATGAATGCCACATATTCAAACATGGTAAAGCAAACATGGTAGTTCAAACATGGTACACAAACATGGTACTACAAACATGGTAATTCAAACATAGTACACACAGGTCCAAAGGTCCAGCGTCACGAGCATGAGGTCAGAGGACCAAATAGGGATAGATCTAGTTAATCACCTGTACAACATGTTCTACTGATACGTCAGAGTCTACATTTTTCTTTCGGATATTACCGGCTTTCACAACTAAACTGATGAGCCAGAAATATTCTCAAGAAAAACTCGTCTGAGTGTGGTTCTCCGCATGACAACTATCCAAGTCTTCACCTGGATCGTTTCTGCACCACGTCCTAATAAGGCCAGGATGGGTTGGGGTTCTACGGTCTCTCAGCTTCTACAGTTCAATGCGGCAATAATGTCTTCGCTACGAAAGCATGCTAAACATATATTACCAACAAGGAACCTCCACTGAGCGGAAGGATTCTCAAGTGCGCCTGCACATGACTATACCCTCCACCTAATTTCTTATGTGTACTTAATCCGGGTTAGGATTTGTCCATAATGTATCACTTGTAACAGAACCACACAAGTAACAGAACCAAAGAATCACACATGTAACAAAAATTAAAATAAAAACAATAATTAGAAATAACCCTTCCTTTGGAAACAATAAAAAGATGGTCCCCAGTGAAGTCGCCATTTTTCTGTCGCGGGCGAAAAATCGTTTTGTTCCTCTTTTTTGTGGGATGAGACACCTGATGCCTTCTTTGGGCTCGAGTGCTCATAAAAAATGATTTTTCTTTGTTTCGACCAAACTTTTTATTATTTCCAAAGGAGGAAAAGGAAAAAAGCTGCAATAACCTAAAAGTGGGGGGAGATCTTGGGTAAGAGGGTTGGTTATAGGAAGGGAAGGTATTAGCACCCAACGTATCTGTAGTACTCTACAGGGTTCTTTATTGTTTTTTATTCTATGCTACGGTGAAGGTTCTGTTGTGAAATAGGTGGGACCTAAGGTGTTTGTTTGATTATGCTCGCAAAGATCATCGCGATCCTCTGCATACATATCCCTTAAAGGGAATCAGAGCATCTGTAGCTCGGGGTCTACGGGTGCTAAGGTTTGAATGGTTTTTTTGTTTTGTTTTGCTCGCCAAGGATCGACCTTGTGCCTACGTATTCTCAAAGGGATGTTGAGAAAGTCAGAGCAATCGTAGTTCCCACTTATGCTAGTGGAAGCAAAGGAAAATAGACAAATGTCGTCTAAATGCTAGATGTATCTAATCTATATCATCACATACATCTGTTTGTTTTTTGAAAATCTTTTCATTATAAGCCCGGGGCCATGCCACTTAGGGTGCTTAGAATGATAAAGATGTTTTTTTTGTTGTTTAACCAGCCTTGTGGCAAAAGTTTCAATGAAGTCAGCCTTGTGACAAAAACTTTGATTAATCAGCCAGCCTTGTGGCAAAAGTTTCAATGAAGTCAGCCTTGTGACAAAAACTTTGATTAATCATCCAGTACGGTGGTAAAACAGTTTGATTGATTAGCCAGCCTTGTGGCAAAAAGTTTGATTGATTGTTTGTGATGATATATAAGAGATACTCCTAGCATAGAGATGAAAAATGTCTAATCTCCTAGGGTATTTGATTTGGATATTGGGGATGCTTATAAGAAGCCCGTGGGTCCTTGTACGAAGCCCAAGAGGAGGCTATGCCCAAGAGGAGGCTATGGGAGGGACAATCCAGGGTCCTTGCATTGTAAGCCCAAGAGGAGGCTATGGGAGGGTCACTCGTTTGTACAAAGCCCAAGGGGAGGCATGGTATAGTTAGTTTGAGCTCTTAGAGCGATTTCACCGGGAAACCATACTCTATGTCCTAACCTAAACTAGGGAGATTCTTTGCACGAAGCCCAATAGGAGGCTATGGGGAACCTAGTGTTATACTAAGTTGAACAAGTATATAACACAATCACAAGTATGAACAAGTACGAACAAATATGAACAAGTACATGAACAGATATGAACAGTTATACATATATGACAAAGTGTGTGTATATAATGGAGTTTATGAAGGAAATATACCTGTAAGCATGATCCATTTGTATACACAGGGCTCGGGACTCACACTCGGGGAGAGGTCCACTTGAATTTATTCAAAGCTATGTAAACAGGTATTTACAAAAGGCTCGGGACTTATACCTACATGGAGGCCCATGGTATTTTTTTGGGAAGATTTAAAGAAACCTTCATTTTTGGTTTGTTATTCAAAGTTAAAAAAAAACAGATCGAGATATGTACAAAAGGCGTACAATGAAATACCTAATTTCATGTACTTGAGTGGGTATGTACAAAAGGGGCTCGGGACTTATACCTACATGGAGGCCCATGGTATATTGAAAAGTTTGAAGTTTCTTTGGAGTTTTGTTGCTTTGAAAATGATTTGAAAACTGTTTGAAAATTGTTTATTTTGAAGAAGTTTTATTGTTTTGAAGAATGTTTTGAAAACTGTATAAAAAGAAAAGAAATGGGACTTACACTCTCTAATATTCGAGAGGCCCCACTTCGTTTTGAAAATCAATTGATCAATTAAAAAGATTTAATCAAAAGTTTCCTTTGAGAATCAAAAAGAAATGGTTTATCGTTTTTGAAAAGAATCGCGATCGCTTGTTTTAAAACGATTTGAATTTGACAAAAGTCAACTTAATTAAGTTAAAACAAGTTTTAATGCCTAATTAAGACCTAAATGATTAGGGTTTGATCACAAAAATATTTACAAATGATTAACTTTGAAAATCAAATGAAAAATAATATTTAAAAGTATTAAAATTACTTAAAAACAAGTCATTTTAAAACCAATTAAAAATGTATCAAATAAATATTTTTTGATGATTTTTTTTGATATTCTTAAAATATATATATTAAATGAGAGGTGTGTAAAAAATGAATGAAAAATGAATTGATTTGGTTAGTTAAATAATTAAATGAAGTTATGTGAAAAATGAGAGAAAAATAGTTGTAAAAAAAAAGGTTTTGGTCCCTAAGGGTGTTGAACCCACGACCTGGAGGTTATTTCTCAAAACAAAAGCCAACTGAGCCACGCTTGTGGCTTGTTACATACGCGCGTTCATTCAATTATATTAAGAAACGAAAATTTGAATTTTCTGAACAAAAAGCGCGCCAAGAACATCATCCCCTTTTGATTTTGAAAATCTTTGAAACTGGACTGTTTTGATCAAGTAGATAGTCTATCTCACTCGGTTTTTCCTAAGGAACATGATGGTGATCTTTAATTTCATTTATTTTCAATCTAAGGCCATTAATTTTCTGGAAATCGTGAAGAACCCTAATTCTATGATTCAATCTGAAATCGTGTAGGTGCAAGTTATGATGCAATTGATTGAGGGTTAATGATCCTCATAGGTGCAGAAACAAGATGGTATGGCAGTTTTTCATTTATGATGCATGTATGATAGAGTTTGAAGTTCATGAGCTCTTACCTCAAAAACGACCAAGCTGGAGATTGAATTTTGCAAAGGAGGTGTTCCAGTTGTTGTTTCTTGATCTGGACAGCATCAATGGACCTTATGGAACATGTTTGAATGCTTGGAACAGTTTGAATTCACTTGAGCAAGGCCATGGAACCCGATCTGCAGAGCTATGGTGTGAGGATCGAATTTGATGATTTTGATGTTTCAGATCATGGATGATGATTGGGATAGTTCATATATGGTACATGGATGGTGTTAGAAGCATTAGTTTGGACAGAAATGAGCTTGTGTGGATTTTGGCATGATAAGGTTCTTTATATACATATATGGAGGTGAGATGATGATTCTGAGTTTGAGGTGTTTTTGGAAGGTTTCAAAGGTTCAAACAACTTCCATATGGTATTTGGGAAGTGTTAGAAGCATCAATTTGCTTAGAACTTCAAAGGTTTAGAGGTTGAGAATTTTACCTCTTTTGAAAACCATGAAACTTGCATTCTAAGAAAGGAAGAGAAAACCTATGTTTATGAGGTTTTGGTGTGATTTGAAGAGTGATTTGAACCTCTATTTATAGGCCAAGGATTCTGAATGAAGAGCTTTGCAAGTTGATCAAAGAAGTGATGATTTGGCTTAAGAGATAAAATGGAATCTTTCACATTAAATGCAAATGGTTAAAAGTGACTTAACCATGGTTAAAACTCAAGCTTCTTATCCTCTTCCATTCTGATCTCAAATCAGCAAATATCTACCAATTATTGCATCTATGCATCATTACTTGGATCATTTGGCAAAATGGTTCATAACTTTGGCAAAATGACTTGAAATTTCAAGTGAAAAGTTCACTAATGTCAAAATTCAAAACCATGGCTACACTCCATATTTTTTCATGCTCTTTGACATTTTGGAAAGCTCATATTACACACTTCAAAACCCTAGTTGAAAGTTTCTTCAAACTCTTTAAGGAAATGGGTGAAAAAGATCCATGAACTTTGAAGAAAATGAAGTTTTAAGTGAAATTTTCATAAGATACCAACTTTGAAGCTCCATATCTCTTAAATGGTTGATCTTATGAAAAAAAATTATATGTGACAAAGTTGTTCATTGGATCAAAATCTACAACTTTCATGTTGGAAGTTTTTTTCAGTTTGTAGGTGAAATTTTGAGTTATTCCCTTTCAAAGTTTGGAAAAAACCATTGAAAAACACTTAGAAATTTTTCTAAGTATGAAAGTCAAACTTTTGACTTTTTGATTCTTGATTGATTTTCTTGATTTTTCTTGATCAAATGACTTCTCATATCATATATTGATGATTCAAAACTTCAAAAGTCATGGTTGACCAAAATTCCCAAAAGTCAAAGGTGTTCTTGTACAGTTGACTTTTTCAGACGAATCGCGTTTCTGGAGTTTTTAATGAAACAGGCTATCCTCATCAAATGAATGGTATGAATGGATCACATTGAAGCATTAGAGGATATTGAGCCATGGTTTGAGTTGTGGCACCATGTCCTGATCAAAAAGTCAGTTATTCAGTGAATTAGGTCAAAACCCTAATTGTCGACCTAATGAAATTGATGACTGTGGACCTTGAATTGAGATGCAATTTCCATGGGATATTGTCATAGGGATTATTTGAGGATGATTGAAACCTTTGATTGACTTCCTGGGGATTTTTAGGGTTTCTCAAATGTGATCCCTGATTTCAGTCCCTGATAGTTCAAAAACCCTGATCTGAGGATTTGTCTGATCAATCTTTGTGTAGGAGATGTTATGAGCCAATGGATTAGGTCAAAATGATGCACTTGAGGTCTTGATATCATGTCCCAAGCCATTAGGTCAAATTCTGAGCAAAAGTCAGGAGTGTGCTGTCTTCAGTCAAAACCCTAATTCAGTCGATTCAAAGCTGTTGAGCTTGTTGAAATGAATCTCTGAGGACCAAATGTTGATTGTTGATGAAGATGATTCATTTGAGATGAAGGGAGAACAAAACCCTAATTGATTGTTACTTGTACTGATGAGTGATTTCCTGATCAAATCCTGCTGAGTCACAAGTAACAAACACAAGCTATGCAATTTGTTAGAGATGCAAATGATGCATATGCAATGATATGAGGTGGTATCTTAGGTCAAAAATTGGGGTATGACAGATGCCCCTATTTAAGTTTCTTCAACCTGAGACATGAAGATTGAAAATCTTTATTTTGATAGGGTGGAAGAGACTTAAATATCAGAAGACGCGAATTTTGGACCTAAGATACCAAAATTGCGAATGATGCAAGGATATCTTTACCGAGGGATATCAAAACTGACTCCGCTGGGGAAAAGAGATTGGGAAGGATGTCTCAATCCGTTTTAGGAAGAGAATCCGTTTTCTTTCTTTTCGGGAAAGCAAGTGTATGCTTCACCTGGGAATGATAGCTTTGTAAGAAAAGCTTACCTATCGACATTATCGACTATCAGCATGGGGATAGACTTGTTTAATAATGCGAAGGTGAAAGGTATGAAACTGTGTTACCGACTACCAGCATGGTGATAGGCTTGACAAGGTAAAAAGAGTTTCAAAGGTTCGGTTAATATTATCGACTATCAGCATTGTGATAGACATGTTTAATAACATAACCAGAACAAAAAGGTTGCCGACTACCAGCCTCGTGATAGTGGTTTTGAAGACATGACCAATTATCAGTCGAGTGATAAAATGATCCTGGAGACTTTGTTAGGGAAATTACTGGTTATTCAGCCTTGTGAACAGTAATAAGGCCCTGATCGTCAAATGATCTTCATGATTGATTTCCTTGAGAGGAAATTTTTGAAAGAGACATAAGCTGCTCAGATGATGAGGCTATTGCTTATGGTTCTATTTTTCACGACTCTGTTTGAGGAATCGGAATTTGAATCTTTGGTAAAGACAGGGTTCTAACCAAGAATGAATTGGAAAGAGACAGTCAAACAAGACTTTGTACCCGATGAGGAATGAACTCAACTGGGGATTTTCTCCTTTGTTTTGAGAGGAGAAACTAAAGCAACCTTCTTCCACGAGGAATGATCTCAGTGGGGAACTGGAGAAAGAAGATGTTCTTTCTGCTTATGGGTGACAACCTACTTGGAGAGATGACACTCCCATACTTGTTTCTTTTTTTTTTTTTTTTTTTTTTTTCTTTTTTCTTTTCTTTCTTTCTTTCTTCTTCTTTTTTTTTTTGGGATAGATATATCCTGAACAAGTGATTATTGAAAAATGCAAGAATGCATAAATGATGCAAATATGTATGAATGATGAATGTCATGAATGTAGCATGCATGCTGACGATACTGACAGACAGTGGAGTATATACTGGAGAAGGACCAACGTCGCAATACAACCAGATACTTGGCAAATGTTCTTCAACACGGTGTAGATAACACGGGTGATGAATGGTGTTGCGTGCTTTCAACTTCTCTGGAGAAAATGAGTATCTTTTCTTATTGAGATGGAAGAACTTCTTCACTGGAGATGGAAAATCCTCTTCACTGGGGATAAAAGACCTTCTTCAATGGGGATAGAAGAGCTTCTTCACTGGGGATAGAAGAGCTTCTTTACCTCGAGGGATAATTGCTTCAAGAATTCTTTTCTGGGACAAGAATACCGTTGTCTCAACAATTTTTCAGGGAGAATCCTTTGGTTCATCCTATGGAGACGACTGCTGATGTTCCTTCCGTTGTTCACAACTCAAAGGAAAATTTCGCTTTTATTTTGAAAAAGAAAAGTGAGGTAAATTCATTTAAAACTTATTTTTTCTTTTTTGTTTCAAAAGTGAATAACACAATTAAAGCGTCATTTGGCAAGATGAAAGAAATTAAAGATTGCAAACAAATGGGCACAAGGCTCAAATTTATTTAATAGGATGGTAATCAGCTAAAGGCGTGATTCCATAGAGTATTTACAAAAGTTGGAAATGGTAATTATGCGGAAAAGGCTACATTGAAAGCAATAACCACTATTCCCTAACAACTTTGAGTTCCAACTGTGCTTGTCGCTTCAGATTGGCGATGATTTGATTGAAGATCCTTTGATGGAGTACAGACTCTTCAGGTGACGAAGTATGGACTGATGCAGTTACTTTGTCATTAATCCCTAATTTTTGCCTAGATTGCCCTTTCAGGTTTTCAATCTACCAGGATGAATTTTTCTGTTTATTGTCTCTAATTTTTGCCTGGACCGCCCTTTCGGGTTTTCAGTCCACCGAGACGCTCATTTTTGCCTAAGTCACCCTTTGCGGGTTTTCGACTTACCGAGCTGTTCTTTTGTATTTTTTTAGACAAAGTATTTCTTGACTGCATCAGCATTCACAGGATGTGGGAGTTCATCACCATCCATGGTTGCAAGAATCATGGCGCCGCCAGAAAATGTTCTTTTGACAACATACGGGCCTTCGTAATTAGGAGACCATTTTCCCCTAGAATCTGGTTGAAAAGACAAGATCTTTTTAAGCACGAGGTCGCCTTCTTGAAATTCACGAGGTCGAACCTTTTTGTTGAAAGCTTGTTTCATCCTTGCTTGGTATAACTGTCCATGGCATAGAGCAGTCATACGTTTTTCTTCGATTAAGTTCAACTGATCGTATCTGCTTTGACACCATTCAGCCTCTGATAACTTAGTTTCCATGAGGACTCTCATTGATGGGATTTCAACTTCTACGGGGAGCACAGCTTCCATGCCGTATACTAGAGAAAAGGGAGTTGCCCCTGTTGAAGTACGCACTGAAGTACGGTACCCATGTAAAGCAAATGGCAGCATTTCATGCCAGTCTTTGTAAGTGACGACCATTTTCTGGACGATCTTCTTAATGTTCTTGTTAGCAGCCTCAACTGCGCCGTTCATTTTTGGTCTGTAAGGAGAAGAGTTATGATGCTCAATCTTGAATTCCTCACATAATTCTTTCATCATCTTGTTGTTCAGGTTTGAACCATTGTCAGTAATGATCTTGCTGGGAATACCATATCGGCAAATGATGTTATTCTTGATAAACCTCACAACCACTTGTCTTGTAACATTGGCGTAAGATGCTGCTTCGACCCATTTGGTGAAGTAATCAATGGCTACCAAGATGAAACGATGACCGTTTGAAGCTTTCGGTTCGATCATTCCAATCATGTCGATACCCCACATGGAGAAAGGCCACGGAGATGAGAGAACGTTGAGTAGAGTCGGTGGCACATGGATCTTATCTGCATAGATCTGGCACTTGTGACATCTCTTCACGTGTTTGTAACAATCAGATTCCATTGTCAACCAATAGTAACCCGCTCTTAAGATCTTTTTGGACATCGCATGCCCATTTGAATGAGTTCCAAAGGACCCTTCATGCACTTCATGCATTAACATGTCTGCTTCGTGTCTATCCACGCATCTGAGCAAAACCATGTCGAAGTTTCTT